>NC_048218.1:180729345-181001017 GCF_002007445.2 Ailuropoda melanoleuca | reverse complement strand
AGTGGCTGTACCAACTTGCATTCCCACCAACAATGTAAGAGGGTTCCCCTTTCTCCACATCCTCTCCAACATTTGTTGTTTCTTGCCTTGTCAATTTTTGCCATTCTAACTGGCGTAAGGGGGTTTTCAAGCTATACTACAAAGCTGTGATCACCAAGACAGCATGGTACTGGCACAAAAACAGACACATAGACCAATGGAACAGAATAGAGAACCCGGAAATGGACCCTCGGCTCTTTGGGCAACTAATCTTTGACAAGCAGGAAAAAACATCCAGCAGAAAAAAGACAGTCTCTTCAATAAATGGCACTGGGAAAATTGGACAGCTATATGCAAAAGAATGAAACTTGACCACTCTCTCATACCATACACAAAGATAAACTCCAAATGGATGAAAGACCTCGATGTGAGACAGGAATCCATCAAAATCCTAGAGGAGAACATAGGCAGTAACCTCTTTGACATCGGCCACAGCAACTTCTTTCATGACACATCTCCAAAGGCAAGAGAAACAAAAGAAAAAATGAACTTGTGGGACTTCATCAAGCTAAAAATCTTCTGCACAGCCAAGGAAACGGTCAAAAAAATCTAAGAGGCAGCCCATGGAATGGGAGAAGATATTTGCAAATGACACTACAGATAAAAGGCTGGTATTCAATATCTACAAAGGACTTCTCAAACTCAATACACAGGAAACAAATAATCAAATCAAAAAATGGGCAGAAGATATGAGCAGACACTTTTCCAATGAAGACATACAAATGGCTAACAGACAGATGAAAAAAATGTTCAAAATCAAATGGGTCTTCTAATACCAAGGCCCTACAGTTTAAAAGACGGCCACTGTTTTTAACTCTTATTCAGCCTAGACCACTGGAGGAGTGGAGCCCCCTGGAGTTGTGCAGTGTTGCATACGGGATACAATGCGGGCATAAATGAGTCATGAAACAAGCTTTGTGCAATTCGTGGTATGCTGGCTATAAGGGCTCTTTTTGTCAAACTCAATAAAGTGTATTCAAAATGAAGTGAATGAGGTGATACAGAAATGACCTTGCATCTGATCTCGTTTTTCAGTAACCCCCCCCCCCAAAAAAGAAAGAAAACAAAGAAGCAAACTTCAGAACTATGCCTATCATTAGGGACAAATTGCCTGAGATTACAGGTAACAAGCCCATATATTGGAACATTTGTACTGGGAAGCACCAAGGGACCCCTCACTGCCTCAACTCTGTCCATAACTTCTTCCCCTAGAGATGTGAACTTACTCCAGAGATGACCTGGCTGATATAAAGTCACTTGTGGGAGAGCAGAGGAAGAATGAGTTCATTCGGAACAGATGCTGTATTAGTTTGCTAGGGCTACCATAGCAAAGTACCATGGACTAGGTGACTTTAACAATGGAAATTTACCTTCTTACTGTTTTGGAGGCTAGAAGTCCAAGATCAAGATGGCACCGGGGTTGGTTTCTTCTGCGGCCTCTCTCCTTGGTTTGCAGATGGCCATCTCCACCTCTTCCACTTGGTTTTCCTCTGTGTGTGTGTCTGTGTCCCAATCTCTTTTTAAAAGGACACCAAACATATTGGATTAGAGCCCTCCCTCCCATATCCTCATTTTACCTTAATTACCTCTGTAAAGACTCTATCTTCCAAATAAGTCACATTCTGAGGTACTAGGGGTTAGGACTTCAACAAATGCATTTTGAGGGGGACATAATGTAGCTCATAAAAGATTCTTACATTGACCTTTTTCAAAGGATTTCTGAATTGTTAGCATGCATTTTGATGGTGGATGGCAAGACACCTGCATTACTAGGTCTTAGACATGTTTTTAGTCTAAGTTTCCTCCACCGTTTTGATTAAATTAAAAAATACATACAATCTTACTGGAATCACATAAACTACAACGTTTTGACTTAGGGATAATGAAGTTAAAACTCTATGGAAAAACAAGAAAGTAATGTAGTTATAGGAAACAAGGAATTAACGTAGACTAAAATAGGGCAGTGAAGATTCTAGACAGCTGGAGAGCACAAGCCTCAGTCTCGAAGGGACTCAGTGTGAGCACAGTGGTTTCAGATACTCTGAATTTCTGAGAGGTTGAAGGGCTGAATTTTTATATGAAATTCCCCAATTTTAAAATGCGGGCAATTATTCCCTTTAAAAAAGTAACATTGTGTGAGTTAAAACATGTCTGCTTATTGGAATTAGCCCATTGGTTTAGATTAGGCTGAATTTAGATCTAATGGCCTGGACCAGTTCTAACTAATCCCTAGTGATATTTTTGGATTAATACTATGTATTATTTAATGAAAACATTTCCTTATTGAATAAAAAGAGGTATGCTTTAAATGTAGCAATCATCAATTTGGCCGGAACTGACTTATAGGATCCACCCCAAATTTCTCTATTACGACTTTTATAAGCACTTATGGAGAGTTTTTACTATTTAATCTAAAGTCTTAGAATACTTGATTTAAAAATTTAAAATGTATACAAAAGAGCTTGTTAGAACTGTTGTGTAGTTGTAGAATCATTTTAATAAATTCAATAAATTATTTCTGAAATGTCATGTGCATAAGGGTGATTTTATTCTTCAATAGGTACATGCAGGGCATGAAAATAGTAATGCTCCAAAACTTACTAGGAATTTATTGGGGACCAAACACTGTCCTAAGTGCTTTAAATGAATCACTCAATTTAATTCTCCCAAGAATCCTGTAGAGGCAAGAGACATGATGATGCCACTTAACTGATGAGATAACTGAGAAGAGCACTTGCCCAAGGTCCCACAGCTAGAAAGAGGCTCTTGGGGCACCTGGGTGGCGCAGTCGTTAAGCGTCTGCCTTTGGCTCAGGGCATGATCCCGGTGTTCCGGGATCGAGTCCCACATCGGGCTCCTTTGCTGGGAGCCTGCTTCTTCCTCTCCCACTCCCCCTGCTTGTGTTCCCTCTCTCGCTGGCTGTCTCTCTGTCACATAAATAAATAAAACTTTAAAAAAAAAAAAAGAAAGAAAGAGGCTCTTAATCATGGAACCCTGCACTTAACAGCTGCTCTACACTCTGTGTCCTGAGCTGTTTTGTTTTGTTTGGGGGATGACCCGGGGTAGCATTTGGGAATCTTTAAGCTTCTGAGCATACCCTAGTTGGCCTAATACATCTAAATTTCTATCCTTCTCCACCTCCAAAATATATATTATATATAGGCACCATTTTATATAAATATATCTTATATATTTACATATGTAACTCACTAAATGTCTCAAATTGGGTAGAAATTTTTATTTTAACAAGTATGAACTCTCCTTAATATCTATTTGAGTGAGCTTCTTAAATGATAGGATTCATGGGTAGAATTTCCATGGGAAGTTCATGAAATTTTTTTTTTAAAAATTGTATTTTCATGTTCACTCACCTTCACTGATAGTTAACATTTACTTCAATTATGAATTTAGGCAACAGACCATAATAGACCTGGGAGTACCTATGACTTTGTCTCAATAGAAATCACAGATCGATCGATTGATTGATTTTTAAATTTTTTTTATTATGTTCAGTTAGTCACTGATATTTTTAAATCTCAATACAATTGTTACAGAGATCTGAAAATATCATTTACATTCACAGAGACTTCAAAATTACATTATTTATGGGCCTACCACTATACTGTCTTATTTCCTTATGGAAGAGAGAAGCACATCTATTCCTATGTTACAAAATTTTCTTTTTTATATGCAGAATTTTGATCACTGGATTTGAACATAAGTAATTTTCTTTATGATGCTCTGTTTTGTTTTATGCATTTACAATTTTTTTTCTGAGAAGGAATCCCTAGGTTTCACCACAATGCCTAAGGGGCCAATGACACAAAAAAGTAAGTAGGTAGTAATATTCACTCCATCCATTTATTCATTGGTTCCATTAAATTAATTTGACTAAATATTTATTGACTGCTTGTCATGTGCTGGCTCAGTGTTAGGTATTGCATGCTTGGAGTTAATGTTCTTCCATACCCACCAATATTCACTTGACCTTGAAGTCCAGAAAATCTGCCAAAGTTTTCCAGAATGTACCAGAATCTTCACATTTGAGATGTGTTTGTTCTTTGAAAGACATCCCTTTGACCATCAGTCTCTTAACTAAGGGAAACCCAAGGCCATCCTCCTTCTATTCTTCCTCTCCTTCTCTTTTCAGTCTCTCATTTTTCTTTTATTTTCTGAAAGCTGTCAGGCACGCTAGTCCCTAGAAATAGGAGGCACATCACTGCATTTTTAAGACTGGTAATAGAATTCATACGTCTACTGCTGCAATGTCATCCCGTATTCCCAACATGGTTTTTCATGTCTGACTCTGGATGAGGTAGCAGATCAGTGCCTGGATTCTGTCTGTCAGTGGCAACTGGATCGTCTCAGCTGGGTTCCCCTCAGCCCCAGGATGAGAAAATAAATAATACGGTCCTGGATACAATCCAGTTAGGCAAGGGAACATTAGGAAGTTTTGTTAGTTATAAACACTCCTTCTAAAAGTAAGCACATGTGGTTTTCAGTTCCAGTCATGACAGGGTGCTTAGTATAGGGCCAATCCTCCTATTAAAAACAACAAAAAGAAAACAACATACATATGAAACAACTGGTAGAGGTGTTGGCAAGTCATAAATGTGGGCAGGACTTGAGGGGCTATGATTTTTGAGAGAAGGGTGAGAATGGGGGTGGGGAGCAGTTGGGGAAAAATGAGTTTTACTGGGCCAAAGATATAGAGGTCAGGATTTGGGGGTTGCCAAAGCATGTGGGACTTGAAGGACAAAGTCCCAGAGAAGAAACTTAAAAATCCGAAAAATCTGTACGTGATTTCCTCTCAAATTTTAGGCTAAATTCTAAGCTGAGTGTGTGCAGAATGAGACTCCAAGAAAGCCAACATAAAACAGCATCTGGGAGGCCAAGGAGCTGAGCAAAGATTTCATAAACAGGACTCAAAACACTAACCACACAAGAGAAAGATTGATAAATTGGATTGCATTAAAAGTCAGAACTTATGTTCTGATTTACAAGTTCATGAAAATATTTTCCTGTTAGAAGTTTTATTGCTTTGCCTTTCACATTTGAATCTATGATTTCATTTTTGTGTGTTTCTCTCGCTCTAAAAATGCTTCTTTTACAGGAAATAGAGCTATACAATGTGGTTTTTCTAAGCAGGGTGCCTTTATCTACTGCTCAAGCTCCGGGGTCTGGAGAAGCTTCCGTCCGACTTCTCCCTTGCCCCTTCCTCAGATTTTAAATTCTGGAAAGGAAGTTCTGTATCACCATTCCGGTTGGTATCTATGGCCACATGGGGTGGGGGTTGAGGGCTGATCCAAGCAGAATATGTCAAGTAAAGGTGTCTCTTGACCCAAATGGCCTCATCCCTTTTGGATGGTCAGTAGTCAGGAAGTAGAAGCTGAAAGCTGACCAAGTGGGGTCGTTAGCGGATCTGAAGGAAGGGAAAAGTAGCAGTAAAACACTTTCCAACTGAATTGATTCTTTTTTTTTTTAAGGATTTTATTTATTTATTTGTCAGAGAGAGAGCGAGAACACAAGCAGGGTGAGTGGCAGGCAGAGGGAAAAGCTGGCTCCCTGCTGAGCAAGGAGCCCCATCTGGGACTCGATCCCAAGACCCTGGGATCATGATCTGAGCCAAAGGCAGACACTTAACCGACTGAGCCACTCAGGTGTCCCCCAACTGAATTGATTCTTAACAATGAAGACGTTAACACTGAAAGTGATAAATCATGAACATTAAAAGGTGATGTAATGACAAAGGGATGTTGACTCTGATAGTAATGGTCAGTATATGGTTATTTCTGTTTTTCCATAAGGAAAAAGTATTGTATTGCTAGCATAAAACTACTTCAATGGTTAAATTTCTTTAATTGCCAGAATAAAACATTCCAGGCTACTTAAATGTTGATTTGTCAGTATTTTTTTTTTTTTATTCTATAAGTGACTTCCCCTTCCCTGGAATGAAATAGTAACACTAATGCTTTTTTTTTTCTTTCAGTTCTTGAATCATAAATATAATTAAGCCTTCAAGTCTAGCCATGACATTGTTTTATAAATATTGTGAATTAAATTTTATTTTATATTTGTTGGTTAATTGAATAACCTCTGCTATATATATTTATTTTATTTCTTTTCAAATAATGGCATCATATTTTCAGGCAATTTTAAGTGAGCTAAACTGATTTGAATTAAAAAACTCGTGGTGGACAAAAAAAACTGTGTCATCAAGTCAGATTTGGGGTGATATAAGATGGAATTTATGTCTCAAAAATTCCAAAGGGGGGCTCAGTCAGTTAAGAGTCCGGCTAGGTTTCCACTCAGGTTGTGATCTAGGGGTCCTGCAATGGAGCCCTGAGTCAGGCTCCACTCTCAGTGCCGAGTCCGCCTGGGATTCTCGCTCCCTCTGCCCCTAGCACTTATGCTCTCACTCTCTCTCAAATAAACAAATCCATCTTTAAAAAAAAATTTCAAAGCCATTTGAAACTCTGTTAATTTAGTGTACAGCTAGTTGATTATGATAGCCTGGAAAATGTTGATGCATGTGGCTTATTTCACATTTTTACATGGGAAACCTATACAGGCATGGCTTTTCTCCTGTATTTTGCATCATGAGTAAATCTCTGCCAAGTTGATCATAAATACCATCTGCATATTTATTAAAATTGAAAGGCATCAATATTTTGTACTTATTAATTCTTCAAACACTACATTTCCTTTTGAATTGAACATTACATACCCCATAGTGAAAAGAAAACGTCAGCTTTGGTGTTATAGCTAGCTCTACACTCCTAATCGGTTGAGAAAAGGGTCTGATCTCACAACCTATTTATATAGTTTTTAAACTTTCTAAGAAAAATGAAGCTTGTTATAATTGATGTCTAATGGTATAAACACCCCTGCTTTAGTGGTTGCCTAGTAACTACATACTGCAGGCTTGTGGGGCTGCTAATGAGGCTGAATAAACGGAAATATTCAGATCCATTTCCAATTCAGGTGGATGAGGGGCAGCAGTGGGCCGGAGTTCTTTGTTAAAATTGTTTTTCCATAATGGTTTTGCACTAAAACATCTTTTGCACTAGAACTTACTTTAGTAAATGACTTCTGCAGATAAGAGTTGAAACCAGCAAGTAATGGCTTAAGATTTTAAAAACATTCAACAGAACTGAATCAACGTTGCTTCATTGTTCTCATCAGCCCCAGTTTCTGTTCTGAGTGACTGGATTGGGGAATAACGTTCTTACTTGTGCCTTTAACTCTTTATAAAACCTTCTTTTTGGGCCTCACTTTAGCATTGAATGACCAAATGCAGTTTCCAACTAAAGGTGGTGTTAAAAGGGGCTGGGAGTGATTATAATGATATATTTATGTTTGGCTTTGGCTTGCATCCTACCTAGCAGATTTAATTTCCTAATTATGTTTTGCTTTAGCTTAGGTAAAATTAGCTTGCATTCCCTCGGCACGCACCGACTGCAGTTGGTGGAGGAGGCCTCCCAAAACCATAGGTTGTTGACAAGAGTGGCTAACTAGATTAGGATTAAATTTACTGAGCAAAATCCACAAAGAGCCTAAGCACATGTAGATAATGACAAGTTGACTATGAGGGAATGTAGTTAGGTCATACGAAAATTCATTTCTGGCAATGTCTTGGTTTCAAACACATGTGACAGATACAGGGCACTCAAGCTCATCTGCTCTCTTTTGTTAGCGTTCCCAGTGTCAAGATCTGGGGCTTTCTAGGTGGGTCACCATGGTGTAGACAGGGATAAACGTGGTCTGGAATATTTAAATTGTATAACTATAGCCTTGTGGATGCAGTCAGAAGTGATTTGCTCCTCAGTAATTTTGTCATTTGGCAATACTAAGACATGATAACATATGGTTTGCTCTTTGGAGTTCACATAAATGTTGTCATTTAACTGAAATAAAGAATTCTCTTACTGTACCAGGGAAACTGTTTTGGAATATGTGTATGTTCCTTTATCTTCTCACATGGAAGGAAGAATCCCTTTGCATTATTATATACAACGCTATGGGCTTTGGGTTTAGTGGGTTGGAGGATGTGGCTGGTGAGGCCAAGGCCATGGTTTAATCAGAAAACCACTTGGCTCCCCAACCACAGTCTGCATTCCTAGCTGCAGCAACCCATTTCATAGGTCTTAAAAGAGAATCTTGGAGTATAGCTCAGCACAAGCACCTCTATTCCAGGGTTCAAAACATAAATTGTCTTAATCTGACAAAATAAAGTCGTTTGTCAGTGGGTCAGCCGCACCATTACTTTCAGAGAAGAATACAATGTAACTAATAGTTTTCTCTGTTTGCAATGTATTCAGTATCTCTCCTTCCATATTAATGCTGAAAGAAATGTACTGATTAAAAAATCATGATTCATTTTTGTTATAGGGATTTCTTTTCTTCCTGCGTCTATTTCCGTATCGTTTCCTTTCCCCTGCTTCTCAGAAATTTTCACTCTAGCCCTGGGATGTCTTTTTTTTTTTTTTTAAGCTATTTAATGAAGCTTCAAAAGATTTAATTTCTAGAGCCATCAAGTCACTAGGCGGATCTATTTGGTCTGACTCCAGTAGAGCCTGTCTTTGTGACAAGAAAGTCTTTCAGAAAGAGTTAATTTGCAGTCTCAATAGAGGTTAATTCTCAGGAGAGAATTTAAACCTGCAAGTGCCCTCCCAGTAGAGAAGCAGCCCAGGCCAGGCCACTGGTAGGGAGTTAACTCTTTGAGTGCCACTTCTGTGCAATAGGGTAGGATATTCCTCAGTCTTTAGGAGGCAGTGGCAGCTTTAAGGTAGGGACAAAATGCTGTTTATTTTCCTTACTAGGTCTTCGATTTGGCCTTTAGAAAATGTGCTATTCTGTGATTTTTTAACTGTTTATTTTTTATTTCACCAAAAAAGCGGGGGAGAGGAGTGAGAGGTAAGAAATCACTCAAGGTTTGAATCTTTTGTGAAGGTTCTGCTTTAATTGTATTTAGACTCATAGAAGCTGTTTCTTCCCAATGATGCTTTTTTTAAAAAATTGAACTGCATGTATAAAATAAATGGGAGTTGCTTCTCAGGGATATTGTCATGTCATATCCCTAGTTCTTACCACCTAAGTAAAGTTTATTATTTTATTTTTTTTCCCTAGAAGTGAACCAGTTAATTTCTCTGGTAGTAATATCAGTGTTAAGAAAATTCATTGCCTTTTGATGTGTGAAAATTAATTTTGAAAAGAAGAAGGAATGTTTTGGGTTCAAACTTCAAGTTTTTACTGTCAGTTCAGCATTGAAGTTTTACTGTCAAATTCTTTTCTTTCATTGGAGAAAGAGTCTAGTTATTCTAATATTGAGCAATTTTAGAGAGAATGTTTGATAAAAGAAATGATATAATGAACAGAGATGGAAATCAGAGGGTTCAGAGAGGGAGTCAAAGACAATAAATAAATGATTATCTCTGCTTACAGGATAACCTGGAGGTGATTTCTAAGCCCGTGACCCTTAACCCCAGGGTTCCAGGTGAAAGTTCTTTCTTGATGTAGACCCCTTCTGGGAAGGAACTTCCAGCAATTTATTGATCCACCCTTTTCAGGTCCTTGAAAAGATTTTCTCTGTCCTGGTTTGTATCATATTTGGATCTACTTTGGAAAGTGAAGCAATTAAAGTGCCAAAACCTTTCATTAGGAGTGTGCCATTAAAAAAAAAAAAAAAATGAGCTTTGATCTGTTAACCCTTGCACTGAACATTCCAGTCATTCATCTTCCAGAATTTTAAGTCCTGGATTTGGTTGTGGTTTGAATTTACTTTTTTGAGACACAGCTTGAATGCCTCCATTTGATTTTGTGCTTTCAACACATTTTTGGGATCTGGTGAATTGGGAAGGCCTGTACCATATGGTCTTGATAAGGTGATAGATTTTCACATCCTGGGAATTGGCAGGAAAGGGTAGGAACTGAATCAGATGTGGGAAGAGAAAATTAAGAGTTTGGGCCTAATTCATCTCATGGTATATCTTCTGAGACCTACAATTCCCATAAAATCAATTTTTAGGAAAAAATTATGTGTGTTGTCCCCACCTCATGGGGGTCACTTAAATTCTCTTAAAAGTAGAGAGCTTCCTTTTACAAGAATGGCACTTAACATTTCTTGGTTAGCCCTTCAAAAAATACCCCAGACTTGGGGTCAAAAAACAAAAAACAAAAAGGCCCTGCTCCACCTTTCCTGAAGAAGAGGTGGTATAAAAACGAATAGGCCAATGGGCTGGGTGCCACGAAATAAAAGGTAGCAAGACACATTTTCATCTGGGAGTTGATGGTTTTCAGAGGACTCAAGGCAATGGTAGAATAAAACAAAGCCCGATATATACATCAGAAGGGGAAAAACGCCCTGGTGGCAGTCTTGCAAAAAAACCCAAAACAACAACAACAAAAAACAAGTCCAAGAAAGAAGAAAAGGATGCCTTATGTGATTCCTAGCAGTGGGACAGAGAGAGCTGAAGTGAAGGCTTTTCCTTGATCGTACAGAGAATTCAGAATCGGGAGGCCTGACATTTAATCCGGTTGTTCTGTTCCCCGCCGGCTTGGTGGAGACCGTGCCGGGAGAATCACCTACTGGGGTCTTTCTTTTCTTCACCTCGTCCGGGGCTTTGGTTCTCCCTTCTTCGCGCAGCTTGCTAGCCGGGCCTGGGCGCGTGCCCATTTCCCGTACCTNTCCGGCGCGCAGCGGGTTAAGGCGGCGGGGGCGGCGGCGAAGGGAGGAGGGAGAGCGGCGGCAGCGGCGGCGACGGCCGCCGGGCTGCGAGCGCCCGCGTCCCCGGACCGCAGCGGGTTAAGCGCCGCCCGCACCGAGAGGGCTGAACCCCGAGCCGCCGCTCCGAGCTCGCATTCGGATCCGCTAGAGCAGGAAGATGGCGACGGACGGCGCGAGCTGCGAGCCCGACTTCTCCCGCGCCCCAGAGGACGCGGCGGGGGCCACGGCGGAGGCGGCGGTAACCGAGGTCCCGGGGTGGGCGCGGGGAGAGTGTAGACGCGGGCTGGGGTTCGGGCTGGACCCGGCTTGCGCCCCGGTGCGCTCCGCAAGCCCGGGCTCCCCGGGGTGCCCCCTCCCCTGGGAACCTCTCCCCGTGTCCCCCCCTTTGCGGTGCCTCACGGCGGAGCCCGGGTCGAGGCGGGTGAGGCGGCCGCCTGGGCTCGGAATGCCTCCAGTCCTTTCCCAGCCCCGCGGGAAGCAGTCCCGGTCCCCCCGGTTCTCGGGGCTCCCTGCGTGTGTCCTATGTGACCCTATGCCCACTCCTTCAGCTGCTGTGGGGTTTGGTCAGGGGCGGGGGCTGGCGTGTGTTTCGAGGCGAACTTGACCCCCCATTGTTCGCCTCTAGCTGCGCGCGTGGTGGTGGGCGCGTGTCTCGGGGTTGCCTGGCATCTCTCAGCGGACCCAGGAAAGCAGCCAGCGGGAGACGGGTCATCGCCAGGCAGGTGTGGGGATGCCCATTGTGTGTGTGTTTGTGTGCCTGAGGCCCCTTGAGAGAGGCGCGGCGTCCGGCTTTGGGCGCTGCTGCCCCCCCGCTGAGCGTCGGAGCTTTGCCTCCTAGCTGCCTGCTGCCCCATCACTTGGTGATGGGGGGCCGGGGTGGGAGGGTGTCCTCGTTCTTCCGTAGAAAGTGCCCGGGCGAGGTGGAGATTCAGCACTTGGTGTCCACACATTGTTCTTCGCTGGGATCTAGAAGCCTAATGAGCTTCCATCCAACGCTGACCCCACTTTCGGCCCCACAATTATCCCTGTGCACAGAGACCGAATGGTGGTTTCCAGCCCCTACGTCGGGGGGAGGGCTGGACCCACATTTCCTGGGTGGAAACGTTTTCGGAGTTGAGAAGCAGCTTTACAGGAGCTGCAAGGATCTGCAAAGAAAGGCAGCCCTGGGAGCGCCTCCCACCCTTGGCGCGATCCCGCTGCTCTAGCGGGAGATTCCGGGTGGTGTGGACTGAGAAGAGCATGGACGCCCCTCAGTTCTTTCCTAAACAGCGTCGGTGCACGAGCAGCAGAGGGCAGGGCCAGGTGTCAATAATCTGGGCTGTTTGAACTTCTTCCCTGTCTGGACGCAGGGCTTTCTGGAGAGGGAGAGAAGAGATGTGGAGGGGGAGGAAGCTACTTGAGCTGAGCTGAACCTGGGCCGGAAAAGAAAAACGGAGGAGGAGGGCTACTGATTTCCACTTGTGAAGCTTACAAGTTTTAATTTGAAACTTTTAGGAAAATTGATTTTTCATTCTTTGCATGGAAAACGTGAACTTAAGATTTCAAATGAAACCTGCTCACTTGTGATGCAGTGAATCAGTTCCCTTTTGTGAAATGCAGTAAAGAAGCTCGCTACTAAGACAACACAAACCTCTCTGGGAAAAAGCGATCGGGTACCTTCATCCCCAGGAGGTGCTAAAGGGAGGGAAGTCAGGAAAAAGAGGTAGGGGTGTGTGTGTTTATTTCCCAGGAAGGTTGAATTTGTTTAATTGACTTGGAACGGCCTTCTTTCTATTACCCTCAGTCTTTAATCACCTGACAATTAAACCAAACACAAACATCTGATTAATGGTCTGTAGCTGATCTGTAGTTTTATTTGGTTAGATTGCAAACAGAATCTTGGATGCCAGACAGATTTTTGTGTTAACAAGGTCCTTGTTCCCTTTCTGCTGTTGAAAATTTTCAGGAGTCTGATTTTTCATTGCAGATAGGTGGGGATTTTATAATTTCACCCTGGTTAATGATAGCCATGGAAAAATCTGTGAAAGTAAAACTCCTCGTTACTTCTGTAGAATTCTTGGAGGATGCAATAAGGATGCTTAATCTAATCATTTTTTAAATAACTTTTTAGTAAAATGCTGATGATGGCTTATTATGCAGTAAACTGGGCATTTTACTTTTCACTTTGTAACATATGGTCCTCCTGTATCAGCCACTTGACTTATAGCCTGATTTTTAAATTAAAGCTAGGTTGAAGAATATTTGTCATTATAACTGCTTCTTATCTAATGATTAAAAATCTAAGACATTTTTATGCATTTTGGGTTCATGGCAACTGAGGACTTAAATTTTTTTTTAATTTTTAGGGAATAATTTTTGCATTTTAGAGATTTATTTCATATCAAATTAGTTTACATATTATGCATTTTTATATGTACATTTGGCAGTCATGAGCCAATGGAGACTCCAAAGCAGTAGGCTATTTTTGAAAGTGAGTGTTTTCACTAAGTTTTGACTATTTAGATTGTTGCTTAGAGACAAGTTTAATTTATAGTTTTCAGCTTAATGTGCTTTTCAGTGGAGTGTTTTAAATTTAGTTTGTGATCCTTGTCCTTAGCTGTTTAAATCCTGAAGGCATCCCAAGTGTAAAGCTGGGTAAGAGCTACATTATTCAATAGGATCATATTAATAGTCTTTGCTGTGAACCATGCTGAGAGACCTGGGTTATTTTCAGAGCCTTAGCCAAATGTGATGACTTTTATAGGCCATATTGCTATTTCTACTCTGAAAATAACTCCTAATGGATAAGGCAGTATGGAAAACAGAAATCTTCCTGCTTTTTATTGTCACCAAAGAATTTAAGAGTGAAAGGAAAATGGAGATCTCTTTAGAGCTGTGTTTGGGAAGCTGACCAACATTCTTGTCATTCTGGACTTTTCTGGAGCAACTAATATGCAAAAAGTACATATAAATTTTTGTTGTCATGGTGATAATGACAAAAAAACTTGGACAGTTCTTTTATTAAATGCACAACAGGAATATTAAACAAATTAGCAGCTGGTACCTTGGAAATTTTTGTTTCCAGGTGGCAATATTGAATGTAAATGCAAAGAAAAGCACTTTCTTAGCCAGTTTTGCTAAGCTCTCTTAAAACAACCATAGTTATATGGCAGCTATAGAATATTCAAAGTTTCACAGCATAATTTTTATGTAGGGAATAATTTAGATTTAACACCTTACCACCCACTTACCAAGATGGTGGCATCACGAGTAACATCTTTGCTTCCATAAAAAGTAACACATCCCATTCCAGTGGTGGAAACTGATAAATACCACGGAATCAAATCAGACGTGATGATGTCATGAAAGGTGCAAATAATTTATATTAGGAGTCTGGGGAAGAAGAGTCATGGAAAGGATCCCTAGTGGAAGGACCTGGAAACATTGCACAGAAGGATGGCATTTGAGTTGGGCCTTGAGATGGAAGGAGGACTTGGAAGTGGAGACTGCAGGAAGCTGTATGCTTTGTGTGTGGCTGGTTCTTAAGATTCCTTAAAGGTGGCCTGGGGCACACGTGAGGGGCTTTCCAAGATAAGCATAGAAGTTTCGACTTCAGTCTCAACAGTGTACTTTAGAAAAATAGATTAGAAGTTGAGGAAATAGACTGAAATATTCCCCCACGATTAGAGTATAACTGATGCTTTTCAACATGACACTTTTCACTCTTTTTTCTTAAATAATTATATTTCTGTGCCTGTTTTTTTACTTTGTTATTGTTGTTGGTATTGTTGCTGTTAAATTTCTCATAGGAGCAATTTTGTTTAGAGAAAAACATTTGTCTTCTCTGTGATTGAATCCATGCCTAGGCTAGATTGCCAGTTGGTTCTATCCTCTTGTGTTTCATGTAACTTTATGAGGTGAGAAAATGTTTCAAACTGAGTACTTATTCAGCCATTTACAAATATCTGTTGTTGATCTTATGGACAGCAAGGCTGGAGGTGGAAGACAGCAGCCTCCTTCAAGAAAAACTGTGTGGGTTTTGTTTCTGAGAGAAAGCAGAGGTTAAGCACTGTGCCAGGCAAATACATGGTAGGTGTTTCACCAATACGGAATGAAGAAAATGAACACTCACCAAGAAGTTGTGTCCTAATACTTATTGTTGTTTAGCTGATTGGGAAATTTACTTTGTGTGTTACTAGATTGTAATGAAATTATTGGGCTATGATTTGCAGTAATTAACATTATAGATGCTACAGAGCTTTTATTGTTTCTGAAAGATGACCCTGGTTTTCTGATTTTTTTTTTTCCCGGTCTTTTTTTGTATTTGTATTATCTCTTCCCAAGCTGCTTTTCTAAGTGACATTTCAGATTCACAGGTTTTTAAAAAAGTTAATTTCCAACGCTATTAGTTTTCCCTTTAGATTATCTTTCTTCAGAATAATGGCTGAGGCTGGGAATGGTAACTGCATCCCTCCCATCCTGAATTCTTCCTATAATAGAGTCAAGGTCAAATCACCCACTAGGGTGTGGGGGGAGGGGATGATTGAGGGGGGTCAAGGCAGAAATGGAAGGAAGTTTGGAAACAGGAAAAGGAAATAAAAGGAAAGATTAGACAGGAAGACAGGCAAGGCTTTGGAATAGTCTGCAAATGCCCAGAGATCTGGGACTAGAATTCAACTTTAAATGTACCTAGGAAAGATGGAGCAGTTTCTCTCCCTTCTGCCCCCATATACTTTCCACCTAAGCACATCTGAGTGTTGTTTTAGAAAAGACTATTTGAATGCCCTCAATTGTATTCTTCTCTATTGGGACTCCTTTGTACGACTTGTATAACATAGAAAAGGAAACTTGGCTTTTCTCTTAGGTTAAAAAAAAATGGAGAACAGGTATGAGAAAGATGATGATGATGATATTGAAATCAAAGGATTTTTAAAAATGCGTTCATCTTTTATAAGTAACTTGTACAAATATAATGAAATCGTATTATTAATGCTTTGCACAATATGATGCCACGCATGTAGAAATCCTGATTTTTTAGGGAAAAAAATTGCTCTTGAAATTGTTAGTAAATAACCAAGTAGATTAAGGATGGAATTGAAAGGTTATTACAGTAAATGCAGTATAACTAAGTTAACATCGCTATGCAGAATGAATGCTTCGTAAATGATTTGCTTCTGACACTTTTTAATTCACTGAAAAGGCAAAAAGATGATTCCAAAGGCCCAAGTTCTTCCACAGAAGGGCTTTGTAACCGTAAGAATATCAACTAGCAGTCTACGCCTCAGCCTCTTCATTTGAAAATCAGCATGCTGTCATTTGCCACCTACAGATAATCAAGCTGATATTAAATGCATGATAAGCATCTTAAAGGACAGTTATTGGATCTGGATGCTAGTTCACATGTGGAGATGTCCCATGTAGGGCCGATGGAACATGGAAAAGCTGAGTTAGAATGGAAATAGGCATCTGTTTTATCTGAGATGTGGTCTTTTTCTTTTTCTTTTTCCAAAGAGGAAATGGAGACAGGAGATCTGAAAGAAGGAAAAGGGACGTAGCCGCAATTATCAGAGCTTGTCTCCCCTGCCCGAGCCACTTTTCTGCTTTTCATTCCAGTTTTCTTGTACTTAAAATTAGTTATATCCATTACCAGGTTTCCTTCCTGACATTCTATTTACTTGTCAGTTCTGCCTCCTTCCAGTATACTCAGTTGCTTGTCTTTCATGAAATACCTCAGGCAGTAGGGTTGATTTGAGGTGCAAGGCCATGGAGAGCTGACCCCAAGTTCCCAGTATGTTACTTTAAAGCTCCACACCAAAGAGCCCTAGTTTAGATTACTCTAAATGATTTTTGAAATAATGAAGATAATTGGCCAGTTAGTTGGCCTTAGATTGGGCCATAACTTTGTATCTTAGTAAGACAGGTGTATCCTTTACACATGATTTACATGTTTTGTGTGTTCATACTGCATGAAGTAGGCATTTTATACCAAACGTGGGTGGGCATGCATGTTAGGTAGAATCATGTGAGTATTTAATACTCTGACTGTCCTCACATTTCTAGTAGGGGTGAAAAAATAGAGCATTAAGATAGAAAATATGAGGAAATACACAAGGCAGGACGTGATTAATTGCCAAATGAAGTAATAGAGCAGACTGTAAGACTGAATGTAGAGAAGGAAAGATTTCTGGAGTCCATAAAGACCTATGAAAGTGGGATATGAGCTATGTTCTGAAGAAAGGTAGGATTCTCACGAATTAGAGGAGAAAGGATTAGGAAGAACAAAATCAAAGGTAGGCAAACCCTGTCAGTAACCCTCTTTCTAGAGGAAATCGGGGGGAATAATCTCAAAGCAGGATGTAACGTCAGAGATTTGAAATAGTTTTAGAGCATGAAAATGTACTTTTCTTCATGAAAATCCATGTAATTGTCTGAATTCATATTTGTAAATGTTCTGCGTACCTGGAAAGTTGAATTTTTTTTCATGTTAATGATAGTCGTCAGCTTTTTATTTTCTCCTTGAAATTTTAAGATGAATTTCATTGGTTTCCCGTCTTTACAGCCTCTTATTCATCCCCAAGCCATAAATCTTGCTTACATAGGAAGTTCTAGTGTGCCTTATTAATTATTAGCATGCACTATTAGACTGGGAAGAAAATACATATCTGTAACTTCAGAGCAAAGAGGCAAAATCAGTTTACCTCAGCGATTTCTCAAAGGCTTCATGGAATGACCTAAATTTCCTCAGTCCAGTAATCCGGTTACCCTCATAGTCTGTGAAATCAGGACATTTGGGAGCTGGGGGAGATTTTAGAGATCACTTAGTGCAACATTCTTGTTTTACCACTGAGAAACCTGAGTTTCAAACAGATGAAATAATGTCCTTCTAGCCCATTGGCTTTCTCAGGTACCACACCGCCTTCCCATGTGGTAAACTCATTGATCAAATAGAGGGTAGCCCACTAGATTTGAAACCCAGAGGAGATGCTCTTGGTGTCTGTGGGAAGTGCCAGAGAACATGTCTGGCTCTGTGCTTGGTCACTAGATTTTTACCGTAACTAGAAAGTTTGGGCAAAGGTCTGAGGGGTACTTCTGCCACTGTGGTGCATAATCTCTCTTAAATGCTCTTTGGCAACCATCAGTGTTCTGACCCCTTTAATTCTTAAAGGGGTATGGGTAAGGATCTTCTGACCCTATGTGGCTGTGACTGTTGAAATTCCCTAAATAAAACCCAGTATTTTATATATATATTTTTTTCCGCCTGAAGGTGAGGGTGTGGAGGAAACTGGTATTGGCCTATGTTTAGTTCTGGCAACTGAAGACGACGTAACTCAGCCAGGTTCTATTTTGTCTTCTCCCTCCCTCTCTCTCTCTGAGCCTGTATAAGAAAATCTGGAAGAATGCCCTCCCCACACCCACCCCAAGCGATTTAGAGCTTGTTGAAGACTGCTGTGTTGAACAGTAAGCGTTTAGGGTTATGTCCCCTCTTTTGTATATATGTTTATGTCCCAAAGAAGGCTCTCTCTCTGATGACCAGACTCTGGATTAGTTTAAGCTGCCTGTGCCAGATTTTTAAAACTAGGTGTTAAGCACTGTTCCTGGAGTACTTTTCCTGGCAACCATCAAACATGACAGGCAGAGGGGTGGCCTGTGGAGTTGAAATCTAGCTGTTTTTTTTCTGGGTTTTTTTTTTTTTTTTTTTTTTTTTTTTTTTTTTCCCTTGCTATCAGTTAAAAATGAGATCTGGATTTTTCTTTATTTAGGAAAACAAGTATGGTAATAATAAAGCTCACTGTGTGATCATGTCTGCTGTGATTTTGTTGTTGTTGGGGATGTGGGGGTGGATAGAGATCCTAATTTTTTATGTGAGTAGTAGCATTTGGATCTATCCTGTCTTTTTTTGAAAATTAGGTTATCAAGTTAGTTTGCCTTTTAAAATACACAATTTATCAAAAAAAAAAAAAACCCACAGGAGGAAACTTGGAGGCAATGGATTTGTTTATGGCCTAGATTATGGTGATAGTTTCCTGTCTCTCCAAACTCATCAAGTTGTACATATTAAATATATACAGCATTTTGTATGTTAATCACATCTCAACATAGTTTTAAAAAGATTCAGAACAATTATTTTGTTCTTAAACCAAAAACATTAATAATTTTTCTATATCTGAGTACTCGTGTCCATGTGTCAAGTCAGATAAATGCCACTTCATATGAACCTAACATACTTTTTTGTTGGGATTTTTGCTTTTGGGCTTTTTTTTTATATTTCTAACAATACTTAAGTGCTTTGAATTTATTTGTAAAATAAATGATCTCTAACATGATTTCATATACTTTCTATTACTCTGTTTTGTCAGAATAGTGGATGGAAACATCAAGCATTGGAGAATGACAATTTGAAAATATTATTATAATATTCTTGAAGGCCAGGAAGTAGTGTTTTTAGTGAGGACCCAGGGGTGAGAAGCATAGGGGAAAGGGAGAGAGGGAGAGAGAGAGAGAGAGAGGCACGCAGGCAGACAAACTCTATATTTAAAATAGTGCATCACTTAATACACTGTGATGGGAAATAAGATTATTATTTTTAACATTCTGTGTAACCTAATCAGTGGTTTAGCAAGGAGCCTTATAATGGTGGTTTTTATTTTAATGAATTTCCCTTTTTATTGATGGTGATATATTAAAAAAAAAACAAAAGTGTTGGTTGCAGGTCACATGTAATGTTGATGATGATGGAACCAGAGCAAGCACTCCTGACTCTAATATGAATCAGAATCTTGGCAATGTCTTTCATAATTTATTAGTATTTAAAATGGAGTGTTTTGCTTATGAAGCTTCAGGGAAACAAGGACAATAAAATATACAATTAATTAAAATCTTTAGAACAACCAGCAGCAGCATTAATAAAACATTACCTTCTAAAGCACAGAAGAATTGCAGCTTACTCTCCCATCTTAGTAGGGAAAAGCAGGATAAAAGAGTCTGTCTTTCATCATTGTCAATAAACTGAGTTTTTATTGGACTTAGGCTGGTAGATTTTTCAAAGAAATAGGCTTATAGCCAATAGCCCACTTCTCCCTACATAAAACATCTGGGTGCTCTCAGCTTGATTAACAACAATCACTGCTTTTATTTAGCACTTACTTCATTTATGTGTTCTTGTTTAATGCTCAGAAGAACTTTGTGGGGTAAATGTTAGGATGTATATTACATAGATGAGAAAACAGATCAGATAAGATACAGAAATGCCTCTCCATGTGTAGTTGTTGGACCAGGAGAAGCCAACAGGAGCTTGTTAGAAAGGCAGACTCAAGGCTCCACCTCACACTTGGATCAGAAACTCCAGAGGTGGGGCCCTGCAGTCACGTGTTAACAAGGTCTCTACATGATTCTTAGGCACGCTGGCCTTTGAGAACAATTGGATTATAAGACCCGTGTGACACTGGTGTATTAGATTTTACTGATCACAGGGAATCTCGAGTTTTTTTTTTTTTTCCTGAAAGATTTATTTATTCCAGAGAGACAGAGAGAGGGAACAAGAGCGCAAGAACTTGTGAATAAGGAGGGAGGCAGAGGGAGAGAATCCTCAAGCAGACCCCATGCGGAGTGCAGAGCCCAATGTGGGGCTCGATCTCAGGACCCTGAGATCAAGACCTGAGCCAAAACCAAGAGTTGCAAGCTCAACCGACCAAGCCACTCAGGCGCCCCAACAGAGAATCTCTCTTAAATTAACTTTCTAAGCAAGGACATCCTGGAAATACATCCTTTAGGTTTTGCTGTAGGTTTTTCTTTTTCTCTTTTTCCATCCTGAGCCCCTGCCTTTCCAAATAACTGCTCTAATGTATGTGCAAAAAGAAAGAATTTTAAGAGGAAGATCCTTTTAAAAAATCTTTCTTTGGAGAACCAGCTAGCTCTGGTTTTTTTCCCCTTTGTGCTGTTATCTCCTTCTAGAAGGTTTCTTTGAAACCAAGAGATAGCCCGATCTGGTTATGCCTATTTGAAAGCCCCTGGAATCATTTATGGGCTTGCCATATTTACTTCTGTGTCATCACGAGGATAATATAGGGTCAGGTATCTAGGTGCTAAACTAGTTCTTATTAGCTGATTGATAGGATGGCACTATTATTCATCTCTAGAATGTTGTCACTGTGTTGGTAAAGTGCGGAGACAACTCATAACACTTAGTTGTAGTTTTGTCACTTCCTGGCTGAATGATGTGGGTATATTATCAACTTCTCTGAATTGTGGTTTTCTTAACTGAAAATAGAGATTATATCTTACATATTAGATCTGGTTCTTCACGAATACTTTGGAAACCATTGGGTGCTATGCAAATGTGAAATAATGTTCTGGGATGGCCTGAAGAATGGCTTCTGAGGTTGGGTGTTCTGAGGCATTTGGGGATGAACATGTGTTCCCCGTCCTCTGAGGGTAATGGGTTTATCAAATTAATCTCTGCACAGAAGGGTGCTGTGGACAGTGTGTGTAGAGGGAGCTCAGTCTGTGGATTCACCCAAGCTTGGGCTGTGAGCACTCTAGTTGATCTTCTCTACGATGGCTGCCAGAAGACCTGCTCCTAAAGCTTGTTGTCAGGAAAGGAGGGGTCAGAGTTGGAGACAAAGTATTGGGCATCAGTGGTACCTCAATGGGATTTAAAGAGGAGAGATTGGATGCCGTTACCAGAGAAGGAATGTAGAGAAGGCAACAGAACTGGAAGAGTGGTGGGTGAGGACCATGGTCCTTATGGCTGGTACCTTATGGTATAACTGAGTCTCTGGAAATCTCACTTTTTCTAGCCTCAGCCTCCCTTCGGAATGGCAAGAAGCTACAGAGGCATTGCTTAAGAAAGCATTTGATAACCACATAGCAGGTTCCAGACTCACCTGACCATAGGCCCAGTTGAGTAAACGTGGGTGGTGGGCCAGGCCTCTTGAGTACATATGCCTGCCCTGCCGTGTGTGTGTGTGTGCGTGTGTGTGTGTGTGTGTGTGTGTGTGTGTGGTGGGAGAGCAGGGCAGCAAAGGGAAGAGCATGCTCCTTCTGAAGGACTGCTTCTACTTGGTTCTGCAGATTACTGCTCTGTGAGAATGTGAACCTGGGGTTAACCGGGCATCTCTCAGAAACCAGAGATCTGGATTTTTTTGGGACATCTTTTTTTTTTTTTTTTTAAATGCTGGCTGAGTAAAAAAACAAAACACTTTGTGGCCCAAGTTACACACATCTGTAGGCCAGATTTGACTGTAGGCTGCCAGCTGGTTACCTCTGCTGCAGAGTGTTCTATAAACATGACCTGTTATTATTGGATGTCCCGGAATTTATAATAACCTCCCAGGAGCCTCTACGTTGGGGCCCTTCTAGGAATACATTCTCGTGCTTTCTTTGCTAGCCCCCTTCAACTTTTCCTGAACATATACTAGGCCTGTTTGGATAGAAACTCCAGAGACTTTAAATTTCTGCCACAATTTGAAGAGATTCTGAATCCAGGTGCGCAGGCAAGCTGGGAAAATAAGATTTCCTTAATGAAGAGATTTGGGACTTTGGCCTACAGTTTTTACCCCTCCTAGAAGGTCTAGGCATAGATTATCTGCTGCTGAACAGGGCCTCTGGGCTTCTGGGATTTGCTGAGCCACTGAGATAAAAAATGATCCATTGCATACCTTTAAGACGTGTATTGTCCTATGAATAGATTTTTCATTGCTTTTTAAATATTTGTGTTACAGAAGAAAGAGTTTGATGTGGACACCCTCAGTAAATCAGAGCTTCGAATGCTCCTCAGCGTGATGGAAGGGGAGCTGGAGGCCAGAGACCTGGTCATCGAGGCCCTGCGGGTAAGAAGCTTCTAGGGCCCAGTCCCATTGCTGTATCGTTTCCTTTTTTTCGAAGGGCCAATGGCAAAGCGGCTTTTCTTAATTTTGAACCATGTAGATTTAAAACGTTACATCTGGTTAAAATGTGCCCCTCACCCCAAATGCCAACCCATAATCTTTATAAACCCAAGCACTGAAGTCAGATGGTCAGTCTAATGATGGGGATGGAGACTAAATCGTTTGGCATGGGAAACTAGAGTCTTGAGGTGCATTGTTTCATGTGGTTATTTGGTTATAAGTTTTTAGAAAATTGGAAATTTGGTATCATACATGTATGTGAGGTCAGGGAGGAAAAATTGAGATATTGCTGGTAATAGAGCTTTTCCTTCCTATGTAAATTATAAATGACTTATTTTCCAAAACTTGTAGGAGTTAAAAACTAACCTGTAGCTCTCTTAAAAGCTACATATATCTCACACTTTTATTACTTTTTCATCTGATCTTCTAGGAATTTTGAAATTTTCATAACTTGTGAAGTATGATCTTCTAATGTATTACTTAAGTACCTCAAAGTTCTGTTGCTTTAAAAATGTTAAGTTTTCTTAATGCACAATTTTATAATTGGTGGTTCTTAATCTTGTGCTTGTTTTTGTATATTAGCCAAGCCAAGTGTTGTTTTTTTTTCCCCCCTTTTTTCTTTGATATTAAATACTTTGTATATAATCAAGTGTTTCCTGGCTTTTGGTCATTTGGCCAGGATGGCTGTATTTATTATATATGAAGTATGGACTTGATTGTTTTCTTTTTCCCCCCACCATGGAGTATGTCCTCAAACTTTGCCTTAAGAGGTTATTTTAACATAAGAAAATATATGGATGTCAAATTGTTGCCCCCTATGGGCGCTAATAGAGTGGGAGAAAGAGGTAATAACAATGGTGGATGGTCAGACATAATGAAGATGGTGGGCGTGCTGAGAATCCAGTTGTGTGAGGAAGGGGTGGCTATAGTTCATTTTCACAAACTGGAAATTGCAGTGGGGATAATGATCACTCAGTCTGATGACAGAGAACGTTTGCCTCAGAAGAATGGCAGTAGGGTTGTACCATCTGCAAGCCAATAACAAGTTGAAGGTGGTGCTTTTTGAATGACAAGCTTTGCTAAGTAGACTTGTGCGCAGTTTGGTTGTGAGAGGGATTTATCTTGTTCCACACTGGAAACGTTTGCATTGCTTGCCAATGTATATTTTCTTAACAAATGAACTTTGTGGGAGAAATGCTAAGCCAGTGTATCACTAATATGTATTACACTCAGCCCAAGGAGAGAAGAGGGTCACCTGTGAGGCCAGTAGCATAGACTCTTGAGACCAAATGGATATGAAGGCTCCAGTTCTACCTTAGGTATTTTTCTGTCCCTCTCTGCTAAACCTGTAAAAGGCATCAGCTTCTGTGGCATTTCCCACTACTTGCACAAATGTTTGAGACTTGAGCAGAGTCTGTGTTTTTATGTATCACCTGAGCAAGCATATTTATTTCTCTTTTTAGCTTAATTGCAATACTTTCAAATATAAGTAAAATTAAAGGCTTGCTAATGCTGAGAGCTTGCGAAACTGAAAGTTTTTCATAGAATCAAGGAATGTTGGAGTTGCAAGGAGCCTTGCAACGTATTCTAGGTCAATAGTTTGCATCCCTCTGAGTCTAGTGGTGTGTTTTTGGTTTTGTTTTGCCTTTTTTTTTTTTTAAATATGTTTTGTATTACTCTTTTACTGTCCTGTAGTGAAATTTATGGATAAGTGCTTATGTAAGTAGGTTATGTTAAAAATAACCAGTACACTGCCCTAATTATGATATAAAGTAACAGGAAAGTCATTTATGACAAAAAACACATTTCAGGACATAAATGCTCAGGCACGTCTAGTGGAAGACAGGATAAAATCAGTGGCAGTTTGCACCTGTCTGTCGCAGTGCCATGAACGCCGTCATTGCGAAGGAATCCTGATCCAGGCATGCTGTATTGAGACTCAGACATGGTGAGCGGATTTGCTGTGCATGAGGTGACTTTTTTCCCTGAGATGGTGAATGACTCTTGGTATAGTTCCAAGCAAAAGTGCACACTTAATATGGGAATTGAGTCCCTGGAAAATTCAGTGTTTGTTAAAACTAAATTAAAACAACTTGTCTGTGTGTCCAGTGGAGTTTGTCTTTAGCTCAGGTCGTCCTACTGAAGTGAAGGTTCCACTGAAGCGAATGAAAACGGGACATTTGACAGTTCAGGGGGACTTGAGACAGTTCCTGGATGGGGGACACACCTCTCGCTCTGCCCCCTAAGTGCCAGTCGCTGTGGTAACATCACTGTCTAGGGTACTGCCCCTGTGGAGGAGCACTGGCTGACACCAGACTACTTTGTTCATACATTAAAATCCACATAACAAACACAAAGGAAGCCCAGAGAGACTGTGACTTAATCTCAGGTAGACATGGAGCATCCATGAACTTAGTATGTTTGGAGATTCTTAAAGCTTTTGTCATTTTTTAAACTTGAGAATTGTGATTGATTTATTTAGGTGATTGTGTTTTAAGAGTAGACAATACCATTTTCATATAGCTGTCATAGACTCAGTGTGGTCATTTCCTGATCGACTCCCTCGAGGGCATTTACTGCAACTAGTGAAAGGTGTCATTTAGTTGTCTTCTCCTTTACTAGTAGAATATTAGTTAGTGACTGGCTAAAAAAATTGGGAAGGGGAGAGAATGTGAAACCTTTATTTTTATTTCATATTATGAGATAAACATATTCCTGAATTAAAATTCAGAATCTGTCTAATCGGTAATCAGTATGTTGCTATTCAATTTGAGAGAAATACCCCTTGTTTTAAAAAGTGTTAAAAGTGGTATTTCTCTGAAGGTAGGAAATATTTTTTAACTTCATATGTAAAAAGTGATTTTATTTTCAAAAATAAAGATAGCAAATTTATACCATGAACTATATTAAAATTTAGAAATGGTTGTGTTAGGCATTTAAATCCTTTAGAATTTTAGAATCTTTATAAAAAGATATTTCAGGGGCGCCTGGATGGCTCGGGTGGTTAAGCGTCTGCCTTTGGCTCAGGTCATGATCCCAGGGTTCTGGGGTCAAGCCCAGCATCAGGCTTCCTGCTCAGCAGGGAGTCTGCTTCTCCTTCTTCCTCTGCCTGCTGCTCCCCCTGCTTGTTCAATCTCTCTCTTGGTGTCACATAAATAAATCTTAAAAAAAAAAAATTTCGGACCAAGCTTTTTAACTTTTTTAATTATGCTACCTTGATTGACTTTTTTGAGAGAGAGAGAGGGAGAGAGTGCCAGTGGCAGTGTGGTTGGTGGGGGAGGCCTGGACTGGGCAGAAGGGAGAGAGAGAATCCAAAGCAGGCTCCATGCTCAGTGTGGCTCCCAATGTGGGAATTGATCTCATGACCCTGAGATCATGACCTGAGCCAAAATCAAGAATCAGATGGTTACCAAAGCCACCCAGGCACCCTCTACCCTGGTGTTTTTGACTTTCAAGTTATCATTTAAAAAATGCATAGATCTTTGGATTAATGGTAAGAAACTTTCAGAACAATTCATAAATATGAATTGAGGGGAGGGTGTTATGAAATTATAATACATATCTTGGTATGTTTACTATTTTCATGTTTAAGGTAAAAATATTTCCCGGTAAAACTTGGCTTTGTAACAGATATAATATTCAGGAGATTAATTTTTGGGGGGGGCATTATATTTTAAAAAGTGCAGCATTTTTGGAAAATATGAACTGCTTAAATGAAATATGTTTTAATTGCATAAGAAATATTCTATCAATGGGGGCGCCTGGCTGGCTCAGTCGTTAAGCGTCTGCCTTCGGCTCAGGGCGTGATCCCAGAGTCCTGGGATCGGCCCCGCATCGGGCTCCTCCACTGGGAGCCTGCTTCTTCCTCTCCCACTCCCCCTGCTTGTGTTCCCTCCATCGCTGGCTGTCTCTCTCTCTGTCAAATAAATAAATAAAATCTTTAAAAAAAATTCTATCAATGATTCCCCCTCATCCTCAAAAAGTAGGAATAAGTCTTTGACTAAATAGATATGCCAAAGGAAGTTTAGAGGAAAATACTGTGAAATTTAATTGAGAATGTGCTCAAGGAGAAGCAGCCACATTTTTTGAAAACTACGATAGATACAGAGCCTTTTGAATTAAATTTAATTGTATATTCTAAGTTTGAATATACACTCTGTTAAGAGATCATCTATTTGATGCTAATTATTTAGTTTGTGGCATCTTCTGGCTTTCACTTCCTTTCCCTTTTCTAGAATTTTTATCAGTACCTTAGTCAAAGGGAAACAAAGGCAAAAAGATGAAAATGCTATAATTATAAAATTTTAGGAGTCAGAATTGTGTTTTAGCTTACATTTTATAGGGTCCAGCTGGCTGTCATTAGTGTGAGTTTATATAAATATTACATCACTGAAACAATGAATTCCTTGGGCAGTCAATTCCAGATTTCTTGTGTGCCATCATTTTCCTTTTAGATTGATAAATGAGAATTAATAGTATTATTGACATGGCATTTCTTCCTCATAACCTATAGTTACTATAAAGTAACTGTATAATACAGATTTGTGTTATTTGCACTGAAAGTTTTAAAAATTACCAGTTTAACATTTCTTTGGATAGAATGCATTGATAGTACTTATAAGGGATATTAAATTAGAGAATTACTTTGTATAAGTGGCTGCAACAAAGAGACCGAAAGTATGATAGATTAAATATGAAGTTTATTTCTCCTACCATTCTGGAGGTGAGCCCTCTGTACTGGAGGACCGTTACTAAGCCAAGTAGTCATTCAACAGCCCAGATTATATCTATGTTACTGTTCTCTTTAGGGAATTAGCCTCATCGGTATGGTTGAAATTGTCAGTGCCATGTGCACATCCCAAACCTATGGTAAAGGGGGCAAGAGAGGAAATGAGGGAGAAGCAGCATCATGTGCATAGGGGAGAACTTTTGTGGACACATCTAGCAGAGTTCTGGGGAATGGTTCTGGCTGGCTGGCTCACTGGGAAGGGAGAACTTCGGAGGACATCTAATAACCTAATGTAGTCCGTTACCTTGGTTTAATGTTATTAAATATCCTGGGGCATGGTATAAGAAGATAGATCCTTCCTTTCCTCCTTCCCTCAAATATCTGTTGAGTACCTACTGTGTACCAGGTACAAAAATGAAAGTTTGAAGTGAATATAAGTGGAGACTTATTATGCTAAAATTGTGTCCATTTAGAACATTGTATATACCTTTTATATGTTTATTTTTTATTTTTATCCTTTCCTAATTTTTTTTATTATGTTAGTCACCATACAGTACATTCCTAGTTTTTGATGTAAAGTTCCATGATTCATTACTTGAGTATAACACCCAGTGCACCATGCAATACGTGCCCTCCTTAATACCCATCACCAGCCTATCCCATTCCCCCATCCACCTCCCCTCTGAAGCCCTCATTTTGTTTCCCAGAGTCCATAGTCTGTCATGGTTCATTCCCCCTTCTGTTTAGCCCCCCCTTTCTTCTTCCCTTTCTTCTCCTACCGATCTTCCTATTTCTTATGTTCCATAAATGAGTGAAACCATATGATAATTGTCTTTCTCTGCTTGACTTATTTCACTTAGCATTATCTCCTCCAGTCCCGTCCATGTTGCAGCAAATGTTGAGAAATCGTTCTTTTTGATGGCTGAGTAATATTCCATTGTATATATGTTTAAAATTAATCTGAGTAGTGTCATTTGGGGCCGTGTTTTAGTTTTCTCAGACTACGACTCTATATGTTCAGATTTTGTCTAGAATGATCTTCCTTTTTTAAAACCTTAACTGCTCATTGGGTTCAAAACTCAATTAAAAAAATGTTTTGAGTGGTTTTGCTTTGAAGCAGGTTATCTCCCCTCAGCACTGTTGATGTTTGGGACTGGCTATTTGTTGTGGTTATTGTGAGAAGAAGGGCTATCTTGTACACTGTAGTATGCTTTGCAGCAGCCCTGGTCTCTCTTCTCACTAGATGCCAGTAGCACCTCTATAGGTGTGACAGCCAAAAAGGTCTTCCCTTGGGGTACACGATCGCCCCCCCTTGGGAAATACTGTTGTAAAGTAATACTTGTCAAGAAAATGCTGCTCAAATACATTCATAATAAGTACAACATCCATTATTGATAAAAACTCTCAACAAAGTTGGTTTAGAGGGAACATACCTCAACACACTTGATATGAAAAACCGACAGCTAACATCATACGCAGTGGTGAAAAAATTAAGAGCTTTTCTCCTAAGATCAGGAATGAGACAAGGATGTCTACTCTCATCACTTTTGTACAGCATAGAAGTCCTAGCCATAGCAATCAGAGAAGAAAAATAAAAGTATCTAAATTGGTAAGGAGGAAGTAAAACTTCCACTATTTGCAGATGACATGTTACTACATGTAGAAAACCCCAAAGACTCTACCGAAAAACTACTAGAACTAATGAATGAATTCAGTAAGGTCACAGGATATGAAATCAATATACAGAAAATATTTTTTAAAAAAAAATGTGTGTGCATATATATACATGTACGTGTGTGTCATATGGAATATTAGTCATAAAAAAGAAATCTTGCCATTTGCAACATGAATTAATCTAGAAGGTATAATGCTAAGTGAAATAAGTCAGAGAAAGACCAATACCACATGATTTTACTCATATGTGGAATTAAAAAACAAAAACAAAATGAACAGGGAAAAAAGACAAAAAACAGACTTTTAACTGTGGAGAGCAAACTGATGGTTGCGAGAGGAGAGGTTGGTGGAAGGATGGGTGAAATAGGTGAAGGGGATTAAGAGTGCATTTATCATAATGAGCACTGAGTAAAGTATAGAATTGTTGAATCACTCTATTGTACACTTGAATCTAATAAACACTGTATGTTAACTATACTGGAAAATTAAAAATACATTTTATTTAGGTACAGTGATTTTTCTTTGAACTATTTTCCCTCAAAACTAAATATTTGAAAATGCCCATTTAAGAAATTTCATGACTCTTTCAAAACACATCACATTTTATTTAAAATTGCAGTCTTATATGCAGAAATTAAATGCTTTACTTTTTCTATTAAAAAACCTTTCTAGTTGTATGGCTTAGTGTTGGAGTCTTCACATAGAACAAAGGCAATCTCTTCAAATAAAATAAAACCATTAAACAGAAGAATGCTTTCACTCTGGTTTCGAAAGCAGCTACTGCAATACTACAGAGTATTGTGAGGTTTTCCTCATATGACATATCTGCTAAATCATGATAAAAGAGGAGCATTCTGGTTTCAGCTAAGTAAAACATGCAGCCTTTTGTATTTCAAAATTCTCCTATGATTTCAGGCAATTGATTGACCAAAACATACCCTTTTTTGTTCATTTTAATGAATGAATGAATGAATTTGCTGAGCAGAGCTGAATTCATGAAAACATAAATTGTTTCCTTTTCTGTCTGCTGAGATAACGCCTTTGTTCCATGTCTAGAGAGAAGAGGAGTTGACCAGACGTGGTGTTGTTTTTGCATGCAAATCACTTTTCATAAAATACAAATAGTGATGATTCTTAAGTAGCATTGTATTTTGTCCAGTAGGACAGACATAGGAAACATCACTTTTGATTCTTCTGAGAAATTTTATTTTCCCTGATGAACGTTTAATTATTAGTGAAGGAAAAAATGGAATACCAGGCAAAATAGTGCTTTTTTTATGTATTAAGAAATGAAGGTCGATGATGCTATGAAAGCAAAATGTTTGTCACTATTTAATAAGCAACTGATTTCAAGCAGCATTTTCCTGCTGATGATTATTAAATCATGACATCAGTGCAACAAACTAAAGCTCATTGTTCAGCTCAGTGATGTACCGTTTGTTTTACACTGGGTTCAGGATAGATTCAGAGTTACAAATGGCATGAAAACAGGAATACATTTTGTACACTTTGAAGATTATCGTAATCTTGGGGACTGTTCACTTAACAGTTCCTTTTAAGAATTACTTCCTTGTGATCTGAGAATAGAGGGTGTTCCTTTTGAGGCATTCTGATAACATTTTAACCACCTCATCTTATACTCAGTGGCCAAGCTACAGGTCATGTGTTTTTATGGGAATTTCATTTGCTTTGTTGATGATTAACTCTGCCTTGATTGGAAGAGGAAACAAGGATCTAACATGGTACTCAAAATTCTGCCTTCTCTTTGGTTGTGATTATTTTGTAAAGAAACAGAAGAGGTTTCAGCTTCTCCCTTTTGATTTTTGGAGTCAAAATGTAAATAGGCATTGAACAAATAGTAGAGTCTGTATTGTATACTTGAAATGATATTTGAGCATGGTGGGGATCCGTTTATCCATTCATTCAACAGATGTTTGTATCTTTAGGCATGTCCTGGGTGGTGTTCAATGGTGGTGAACAAGGAGCATGAGCTTTCTCTTAGATTCCAGTGGGAGAGACTGACATTAAAACAATAAACCAAACTTTCTAAGTTCATATGATCACCAAAGAAAAGAATGCCATGAGAAGAGAGATTACTCTAGACTGGGTCAGAAAGTTCTCTCTGAGGAAGTGACACCCTCCTGAGACTTGAAGGGGTATCCCGAATCTAGTTGGAAGAAGAGTGTTCTTTCAAAGGGAGCAGCACATACAAAGGTCCTAAGAGAGGAAGGAGCTTGGCAATGTATAGGAACTGCAAGAAGTCAGAGAACAAGAGAGAGAATAGCACAAGATCAGATGAAGAGCTAGGCTGAGGCCAGACCATCCTGGAAGGTGAAGGGCATGATAAGGTTGGATTTCATTTTATATCAGGGTAGCCATTGAAGTGTTTAAGCTTGAGAATGCCAGTGATTCTATGTGATTTTTTTTTTTAAGATTTTATTTATTTATTTTGACAGAGAGACAGCCAGCGAGAGAGGGAACACAAGCAGGGGGAGTGGGAGAGGAAGAAGCAGGCTCCCAGTGGAGGAGCCCAATGTGGGACTCGATCCCGGAATGCCAGGATCACGCCCTGAGCCAAAGGCAGACGCTTAACGACTGTGCTACCCAGGCGCCCCTCTATGTGATTTTCTAAAAGATTCTAACAGCACAATTATATTGCATTTAATTTTTTTGCATTAAAATTTTAATTTATTAAATGTAAATATTTAATGTAAATATTTAAATTTATCACCATCGTAAAGGGAAAAAATTGCAAAGGTCACCCTGGCTGCAAGGCAGACGAAAGTTTGCAAGAGAGCCAGAGTGAAGGCAGAATGTCATAGGGGTTGTCTAAGAAATGTGAATGTCTCAGATGCTTATAATTATTGCCCTTTAAGAAGGCATGGAAAATGTGTTTGCTCACCACTTTTGTCACTTAGCGGTGAACAGTGTCTTTCTTCAGACTGTGAAGACAAGCTGATTATGGTTTTTAGTTAAGGTGTTGTGCACCTAAAATAAGATTGATAAAGTTACCTCTCCTCATGAAATTTTTTTGAAAGGCAAAATTCTATCTTCAGTTTTACTGTTTCCAATCCAGTTCATCCCGATTCAGTTTAGATTTTTACGTTAAGTGAATTTTATGGTTACAAGCCCTCTTCTTTCAAGATTATATATTTCTAAAGGCATATCTGTTCTAAAATAAGAGTCCTTTTTAATTTTTTCCCGTAGGGTAGAGTAGCAGAAGATTGCTTCACATGGTGCTAACAGTGATCTAGCAACAATAAAAAAATGTTTCAACAGTGTCTGAATTTTTCTCAAATGCGTCCGTTTTGGCCTGTCTTCAGTGGGCCATTGCAGGGCACGTGTTCACATGATTACCCCCTGCTAAAATAAAATGGTAATTCTGACAAGCCTTTAACACTTCTCATGAACTCCTCCTGTGGAAAGCAAGCCATGGACCTAGTTCAAGCACTGTATGAGGCACCTCACCTGTATCCAAATGGAGGTGCAACCCCTATAGGGGTTAGGTTTTAGTGGTTAAAATACTGCAGAGAGTAAACCCTAGCGAAGCTCTGAATTTATTCATAAGACATTTTGTATATTCAAGCCTGAACAGTAATTTTTATGCACAGGAGAGATTGAGACTCCCCGAGTTAGGGGGAAAGGACCATCTGTTCTGCTGCTGTCTGGGCATTAAAGCCATTCTGCCTTAAGTTGGCTTTTAAATTCGTAGGGAAACGGGGCTGGGTGGATGCTTAATATGACCGCTCTCTGGTCTCCATGCACAGTCATGGATTTGTTTTTAAATTGTAAGAATTAAATGAGAGAATACAGTACAGCACCTTGCCAGGGGCTGGCACATAGAGGGTTCTTGAAAAACTATTTCCAGTTGAACCTCAATCTTAATAGAAAGACTTCCCCTTAGGGATCCTGGGTGACTCAGTCTGTTAAGCATCTGCCTTCGGCTGAGGTCATGATCCCAGGGTTCTGGGATGGAGCCCCGCATGGTCTGGGCTCCCTGCTCGGCAGGGAGCCTGTTTCTCCCTTTCCTCCCTGCTAGTGGTCTCTCTTGCTTTCAATCTCTCTCTAATAAATAAAATATTAAAAAAACTTCCCCTTAAACTTTCTCCTTTTCTTTATACTTTGAGAGTCTTGGTCATCTTCATATCTCATAAAATAGGCAGTGCCTCTTATTCCCAGGGTAGAACTCTTCTCAAGTTGGAGGGTGCCAGGTGGGAACGAAGGCAAATCTCTCTATTAATTTCTCCTGCCAGCAAGCCTAAGGCAAGTGGGAAAGTAAGTGGCTGCTGTGAGTCCTGAGTGCTTGGTTGTGAGAGCAACTTGGAGAGAGAGAAGTGATTTGTCAGGTGTTGTCCAGACAACAACGTTTTCTAAAACAGAACTACTCCCCACCCCCCGGGAGGGCTTAGGAATTTGGGGGGCTTCTAAAATGTATTGGGAATCAGATAATATGTATTATTTTTAAAAGTGACTTTGTAAGTATGTAGGAATGGCATGATAAAAATACTAGCCCTACGAATTATAAACACTTATTCTTTGGCTGGCCAGTCTATTCCCCCATCTCCTTACTGAGACATTGTATTCTTTATAATGTTAAACCTTCGTTTTTTCGTGGTGTTTAACTCTTTGCATGAAAATTTTGTTTGCCGCCACCTCTGTTTGTAATAAAAGGAGGGAGGTGGTTCAATTTTAAACTAAAACAATTTCTTTTCCACAGCCGCCTCCTCCACCCCGTGATTGTGGGTTAAGCAGTAGACAAATCCAAAGAAGTGGCAGGTCTGTTTGGCCTTTGTTGCTCAGGAGTGGTGAGGTTTGCCGCCGTGTCCAGTAGGTTGAAGTCGGAGCAGGACAGGGAGATGAAATGGGACTTAACATTGTGATGTTTTTACTATGTTCCAGGCACTTCCCATGTATTATCTCCTCTCATCTCTATGAAATCCCTTGAAATCAGTGACCGTACCCCACTTTAGGAATGGAGAAACAGACCAAGAGAATAAGCCATTTTCTGTGACTCCTAACCTTGACTCACCATCCCTCTGCTTCAAAGGCAGCATTAATGAAAGTAGAGCTGGTTGACATTCGTGGGTTCTTTACTTTAAACGCTATGAATTCCCAGAACATTTCCCACGCACCTGTAATCAATTGTAAACATCAAAAGCTGCACAGAAATTGTTAGGCAGTCTTCAGTGTGTAATCATTCATTTGCTGTTCCCTCCCGATTGACTGCAGGTAATTACAAACAGAAGTAAATCCTGCAAGATTTCTAAGATCTTATTGAATGGCAATTAGAATAATGTAGAAAAGGATCATTGATTTTTTAAATGTTTTCCTCTAATTATCATCCCAAGTGCAAAAAAGTTTGTACTTTTCTGTAATTAGGATATTCTCATGTTGGATTCTCACGTTGGATCATTTGAACGCAGAATGATCCAAATTTATGCTAGGAAAATGAAGATTTATAAAATGGACAAGGATGCGATAGTTAAGGAACTCCTATTTCCGTCCTTATCTGCCCACTTTTTAGTCATTATTAAATCCGTCTCTTGTAGTTGCACTTTATTTATTTATTTTACTTTTTTTGATACTTGATCACCTTGTTTTTCTGTTTTCATTTGCATCTAAAAAATGACAGGTGGTAAATTGAGTCATTTAATAGAAATTTAGTTTGGTTTTCGTGAAAAGCTGTTGTACTGATTTTAAGTTATATAATCCTTTGATTCTTTTTTTTTCCCCCAGTCAGTAGAAGTTGCTGGGAATTCGTGAGGGTAGATTATGTAGGCAGGGTAATAATAGATTCACTACCAATAAAGAGTTCAATATTCCTAATAATGAGCATGTTAAAATGCAGATATATCATTGACCTTGTTAGAAAGTTCAGGTTTCCTTTCACAAAGGCTAACTCAACAGAATCAAATCGTTTTTAAAAAGATTATTTTAGATATACCTCTTAATAATCCCTAAAAATTAATTTGAATTGACAGTGATTTTCTGTTGATGGGTCTCCTCCCACGAGCGACTGGAGAGAATATCTTTCACAGACGCTCTGTAAAGTGCATTGGACTTCTGTAGTGTCTTGACAGAATAATAAGACTTCACTCGTGTATTGAAGAGAAACCTTCCATCATCTCTGCTTGGTTGGCTCAGAGGTTCCACGCTTTTTTATACCTGTTTGGGGGATAGTAATAAGATGTGAGTTTGGTTTGGAGGGACGATAGGTGGCACAATTAAAGGAAAAACTTTAGAGACCCTTCATGGGAATTGTTAATATGTTAAATTCTTAATGAGTTTAAATTTCAAACAGTTGAGGATTGAAATTCACTGTAGGCTCTGAGGTAGGAAAGGATATGACAAAAACAGTGTTTAAGGGAGATTATGTTAACCACTTCTGAAAGCAGATTGACAGAAAAAGGGAGAGAAGGGATCTGAGGAGGCAATTACAGTTGACATTTATTAAAGTACAGTTTCTATAAAACTCTGAATTCTGCGTGATGGCTCTAAATGTAGGTGCTATGCTATTGGGGAGTATTATAAGGACTTGAATAGATGGAGAGGAGATTGTGAATAAAAATAACTCCTCCAGGGTAAGAGCACATTATTTTCTAACTCGTGATAGCAACCAGTAATTTCTAAAGCAATTTCAGTGTCAGGGAATAAACCCTTTTTATTGTTAAAGGATATTGTGTTTATGCCCCATGTGAATTCATACTTAAGTAATTCAGCATCAGCTGCAGTTCTCCCAATCGCTTTTTTAGTGCTAGTCCTTCAACATTCACCCAACAAATATTTATTGAATATATTCTGTCATGCCAGGTGCCGGGCACTGGGAAGAGAGTAGAAGCTAGGCAGTCCCTGCACCCATGGAACTTGTTGTCTAGGAAAGGAGACTAACCATGACTAACCAGTCCCATTTGTGACAAATGCAGCAAAGGACAAGTACTGGGCACTAAGATCATGCCCCATAACTGATATTTTTCTCAGACTCGCCATGGAAGACCATGTAAAAACAGGGTCAAAGTAAGAGAACTAATCACCAAGCAAAATATTAACATTTTCAATCTATTTAATAAAAGGAAAATAACCATGCTTCTTCAGTTTGCTCCTTACCTACTGCGTGTCCCTAGATTGTGTGGATCTCCTCCCAAAACTTGTTTCTTTTTGGGTGTCTCCTGCTGTGCTTTGTCCCCTGCTCCTTTCTTAGATGCACATGGTGGCCTCCTGCATTTCTTGCTTTCGAAGTGGGTGCTAATCTCCCTAGTTTAGCATTATTGGTTATTTGAGATTACAAAGCAGTACTGCTGTTTGTACTGACTTTAAAGAGATTTTTTTTTAAAAGCCCCATTTATTTTATATATTTCATTATCAATTCTGTAGGATTCTGCCAAAACTCTGGTGGGGGTTAGGCAAGATGAAGACTAAGGTATTTTGCTTTAAAATGAATTATTTCCCAGGGAGTTCTGTGTTTATTCACAAGAGATCCCCTGGGAGTATTTTCCCTCTAGAAAAGTTTGAGTCTTGTGATGAACACTCTTTAAGGTTCTCACCTGTGATCCTCTCTGCTAGCGAGGAGAAAGGATGCAAAGGTAATGACGTGCTCCCCCTTTGTCATCTGTTGCTGTGCCACAAACCCACTCCAAGGCTTAATGGCTTTAAAGGACACCGGCCATTTATTTTGCTCACAGATCTGCAGTTTAGGCGGGGTGTGGGATGGACAGCTCACAGTCTGCACCTCTTGTAGCAGCAGGGGAGTGAGGGTGATAGGGCATCTGCTTCCAAGATGGCTCCCTCGTGCTGGCTGTCTGCTAGGAGGTCGGCGGGGACTGTGGCCTGGGGACTTGGGTTCCTCGCCACTCCTTCCACTTGGGCTTCCTTGTCACAAAGTGGCTGGGCTCCATCAGTGAGCAGTGTAAGAGGCAGGAAATAAAATCTGCCAGTTCCTTAACATCTGGGCCACAAAGTTACTTCGCATTGTATTCGATCTATTAAGCAGTCACAGGGCTAAGATTCAAGGGGAAGAGACATAGACCTGACCACGTGGAAGGAGTGTCGAAGAATGTGATAATGTTCTTAAAAGTCCAGAAAACTGCTACTTGTCATTTACTGAGCCTTATCTGCTAGGACTGCTATTTAGCACTAGACGTGGATGAACTCATTTAATCCCCGCCCGCCTCCCTTGAAGGAGATACTCTTGCTATATCGCTTTCAGACTCATGGTTAGGTAACGTGTTCTCTGTCACACGGCTGACAAGTGGGGAGCCAGAACTTGGACCCAGGCCTTGCTGACTCCAAGTTCATCTTCTTAACCATCCTCCTATATAATCTAGTGGAAGAGAGCTATGTAATTGCTACCAAGTCAAATGTAAGACAGGCTTATGTGTAAGAGTAAATCACAGATGAAAGAGTTCTAATGAAGATAAATTACAGATGCCTTCTGGGAAGAGGTGGCATTCCAGGAGTCTTTTGAAGAATGAGTACATTAATAACTAGACAAGGAGAAGTGGATATGTGTCAGAAGGGCAGCATGGGCACAGGAGGTAAGTTGGCCTGGAGCACAGGCTTATGGACTGATGGAGCAGGAGATAGGGTTCATCAAGAAGGTTTTGAATGCAAGCTGATACCTTTATGTACCTGATATGATAGGCAGGGCAGAGTCCCACAAGATTTTTAATCAGGAGAATGGACTAACCTGAGGCATTGGCTCTTAAAGTGGTTTTCAGACCAGCTGCATCAGCATCCCATAAGAACTTGCTAGAAATGGAAATTCTTAGACCCCCACCCTAGACAAACTGACTCAGAAACTCCGGGGACAGAGCAAAGTATTCTGTGGTTTCACACACCCTTCTGGTGATTCTGATGTCTGCTTCAGTGTGAGAGCCACTGATGGGTGGTCGTTTGTTGTAAAGCAGGTGTGTTTATGTAACTTAACATCAGGGTGCACTTGAAATCCCTGGTGCTGACTAAAGTCCCTGAAAGCTGGAAAGACTTTCTGCTCAGTAAGCAGAATGGGCAGCCAAATTGGTGGCTGATGCTGGTTCTAGTTGTAAAGAGATTTTGATGTGGAAAAGGCAGCCAATGGCTAGTCTCAGGACAGCTTCTCCAAAAGCCATCATTAAGTGCCTCGAAGTGACTCAGTCCAGACATGTTCTCAAAGGCATCTGTGGAAATAGTGCTAAAGGAGCCTTCTTGAAATGTTGGATTAAAGTAAAACATCAGTTATTAAGACACTCAGAACTGTGTGCAGTAACTGTATTCTAGTACAGTTGTTGTAGCATTTATTTACTTCTTATACCCCTATTTGTTCCACAGAGGATATGAGGTGGCTGACAAGAATATAAAACAGCAAAATGGAAAAACAGGAGTTTGTGAAAATTAAGATTTAGGAACCAGAACAGTGGTTTACAAACCTTGGAGTCATAAGACGCTTTCTTCTAATGAGGTATTACTTGAGGCCAGGAGGTAAAATGAGCCGAGCCTCTGGGTGGAGGCAGAGTTTGGAGCCCTAAGCTTCCTGAAGGGGAAAATAAAACAGGAAAGGGGTGGCTGGCAGGATTTGCATTGTTCATGAGGAAAACGGCAGGGCAGTTACCTCCTCAGGGAAGACAACTCCTGGTCCTGAGGTCTGAAATTTCTGTTGTGCCTCTTCAAATTGGAGGTGTTGGGGCATGTGCGTTGTTTTCAACAATATCCACATAAATCGTGGTAGCTGGGTGTGTATTATCCAAGGACCTAAGTGAGAGACAAGATGAAGGAGCCGGGGTGAAGGTGAAGGGGGTAGGATGGTGGTGAGGGCTGGCCCGGACAGCGGGGGTTTAAATGCGCAGCATTCTGATGCTCTGCTGTGGATGAGGCATTCATTAGATCCTCTAAATAAACAGATGGGCTGTGTGACCTTCAAACCGTTTGCCAGGATGATCTCATATCATTTGCTAGTGTTCCTTGTTCAATCAGTTTATGTACACGCTTTTCAGACTGAACAAGCCTATCACTTATATTCAGATACGGTTAGGCTAAGCAGTAGCTGTTAAAATTTGAACATGGGATCAAAGCAAACACTTGTATCTGTGTTTCCAAAAGAAAATCAGAGTCAATGTTAAATAATTTTGGCTTATAACACTTTTTCTACAAATGTATGATGGCTGCCTGTGACAAACATTGTTTATGTTAGGATTTTATGAATATATTTTGTAGTTTAAGTACGTTAGTTGACATTAAACATTTTCCTACAGCACTGTAATAATTTTGCAAAACATTGCCTTTAATCAACATACTTCAACTTGAGAGATCATCAGTTTGAAAGCTTATCAGTCTTCCACATGCTTGGTTTTGGACTTTCCAGCTCTCTTTATTGTTCTTGTCATGCTTTGAAAACCAGTTTCTGCCACACCTGGAATAGCTCTAATGGTTTCAAATGTGATACCCACTTTGATCGTCTTGTAATACACAATGTTGTTACTCATTTGTTTCTTCCTGCTGGTGAATTGTGTATTGATTTTCATCCGTCCCGTTGCTGCTTTCTGTGGTGTCACTGAATGGATACTTTGTTTTTAAATTGTAACTAACCAAGTATCACTTATGATAAACATTCACTACCATTTTTTAGCCTACCCCTTTACAATGAGAGTATTTTTAGTTATGAAGCAATATTAAATTATATAAATGTCTAAGAAAAAGGCACTGTACAAGAAACTAGCTTTTATATCTCGATACATGTAACAGAGGAATGACGATGACCAGATAGCAATAATAGAGCAGGCTTTTAACAGTTTTATTAGTAAAAATAATTGCTTATGAGAATTGAAAATTTAAGCTTTGTAAAATGTAATAATTTTCTCTATAGGCTATTCAAATGTCTCTTCATTAGTCTTTGTCTTAACTGTGCAGATAGCATTGTGTGATGCCTTAAAGTCACAGGTTTTTTTTTTTAAATTTTGTACATGATTTATAGGATCCATGGGGGATTACTATTTTTCTGTGGCTCTGTTTTCCTCAGTAATAGTTGAGTTTAAATCCTTCATGGACCAGAAAGTTACACTACTTTTTCTTAATGGAAACATGTATCACTGAATTGTTAAATTCTGACTTGAAAATTCACCCATAATTTTACCACCGTAACATAGTTGTAACTAGGCTATTTCAACACTGTTTTTTAATCAAGCATTTTAAGTATTTTCAGTGTTTCTGGTGTTCATAAATTGTAGCCTTGTTGACTTACTGTATTTCATGTGGTTGAAGAACTATAGCCTAATTATTTTTCTATATTCTCTCATCTGTTGTTTTTCCATTCGTTTTGTAAAGGGATGATTTTCAAGATATTTAACAGAAACCACACAGGCACCAGTGAATCAAAAAGGATGCCTAACTAACCAGGACAGATGACAACCGTTATACCATCTTGATGCGTACTAGCCAAACAATAGCCTTTGCCATGGGTGTCTTTTAGAAATGTTTTAGCTTAGAAAGCCTTCTGAGGAGATGCATAGCCCATTCAAATGCACTGGCTTGTAAAAATCAGTGTCATCTTAATGCATGTTAGTAACACCTAATGATTTTACGATGACCTATTCATATAGAAAGAAACCTGTAATTTAAGTGGGAATGGTTTTAAATGACATAATTTACAAGAAATTTTAACAGTTTTACTACTTAACATGTATAATTTCCCCTAATTATTAAAGCAATAAATGGGGTTTTTTTGTAGAATATCTTAAAAAGGCACAAAATGATATTCCCATCATTCAGAAGTAGCCATTTTTCTCTGCATTAGTGAATATACATAATACATATCTTTCAAAATAGGATCATTCTTTATATAGTCATTTGGGGACCTGTTTTCCTTCTTTCTTTAAAGATTTTACTTATTTATTTTAGAGTGTGAGCAGCCGAAGGGGGAGAGGGAGAGAGAGAATCTCAAGCAGACTCCTCACCAAATATGAAGCCCCATGTGGGGCTTGATCTTACGACCCAAGATCATGACCTGAGCTGAAATCAAGAGGCAGACACTTAATTAAGCCACCCAGGCACCCCTCGGCAACCTGTTTTCGTAAAATATTGTGAACATATTGCTAGATACTCTTCAACATTGTGATTTTTAATCACTGCAAAGCATGGATTTAATATGAAACCTCAGTGGTCCAAAATCTGCTCACCATCTTAGATCCCATGAGTTACTGCTGTAGTTCCTCCTTCAAAGATACCCTTTCCCTTGGTCCTTTCACTTTGCCCAGTTCACCTGGCAAAAACCTGACGCTTGTTAAATTCAACTCTTTGCCTAGTTCATGCCCACACAAGTAGGATTATACAGGCTAGAGAAAAACCACCTAACCTTGCTGACTGGTCTCACTTTAATTTACAACTATATCCTCTTCTGGGCACTTTATGCTGGTTGGCAAGTGTATCACATTTTTTAGCACTTGATTCTTTTCCCTAGATTCTTTCACACTTTCTTCTGTGTTCTGAGACCTTCCTTTAGCACCTCCTCCCTTTGGTTCATTCTCAGCTGCTCTGTTTCACTGAGGGCCAGGAGCAATCAGAACTTCATATTCTGTCACTGTCACCTCATTCAGTTCATTGGCATCTGTACCACATACATCTCCTCTCACTGAGGGCAGACTCCATGTTCTGGGCTCTGGTTCAGCTGGCCATTGTGCACCTGATTCTGTGCCTTCTCAACTATCCAGTTACACCTTCAGCAATTATCCCACCCTTGTGTGTCATCAAATTTTATCTTTCATTTGACTCTGCCTGCCTCCCCTCTGCTGCTGCTTCCCCCCCGCCCCCATAGCAAAGCTCCTTGAAATAGTTGTCTACTAGTTGATGCCATTCCTTGTCTTCCATTCTTTCTTGGTCCTATTCTAATCAGGCTTTTTCCAACACTATCCCAACCAAAAGTCAATCCATTCTTGTAGTTGCCAGGAGAAGAAAACAAAACAAAACAAAAAGACTTGGAGTAAGACTTGGTTCCTCTTTTTCTTCCCACACTCACGTCCAGCCTCTCTGCAAATCTTGCTGGCTTTAACTGTAGGATACAGTCTGACTACTGCTCCCATCTCCACTGACACATCTCTGTATTAGTTGCTGTTATTGTTTGTCTAGGTCCGTTTGGGCTGCTATAACAAAAATGCCATAGATTGGGTGACTCTAACAACAGACATTTCTCACAGTTGTGGAGGCTGGGAAGTCCAAGATCAAGATTCAGTGTTTGGTGAGAGCCCACGTCCTGGTTCATGTCCTCACATGTTGGAAGGTGCAAGGGAACCCTTGATTCATGAGGAGTTTCCCCTCTTGACCCAGTCATTTCCTAAAGGCTCCACCTCCAAATTCCCTCACCTTGGGGATTAGGTTTTAACATAATGAATTTTAAGGGAACACAAATATTTAGTATGGCACTGCTACAACAAAATTATCACACAGTTAGTGGCTTAAAAACAACATAGACTAGGGGCGCCTGGGTGGCACAGCGGTTAAGCGTCTGCCTTCGGCTCGGTGTGATCCCGGCGTTGTGGGATCGAGCCCCACATCAGGCTCTTCTGCTATGAGCCTGCTTCTTCCTCTCCCACTCCCCCTGCTTGTGTTCCCTCTCTCGCTGGCTGTATCTCTCTCTGTCAAATAAATAAAATAAAAAAATCTTTAAAAAAAACCAACGTAGACTATTAACTTACATTTCTGGAGGTTAGAAGTATAAAATGTGCAGTCAGAGGTTGGTTCCTTCTGGAGGGTCTGTTGAATATTTCCTTGTCCTTTTCAGCTTCTAGTGGCTGCCTACATTCCTCAGCTTCGGGTCCCTTCCTCCATCTTCAAAGCCAGCTGTGTATTAAGTAGTTTCTCCTCCTTCCTCTCCTTCCATTGTCACATCTCCTTCTGACACTTCTGTTTCTCTTTCAAGGGCCCATGTGACTATATTTAGCTCACCTACATAATCTTGGATAAGCTTCTCATCTCAATATCTTTAACTTAATCACATCTGCAAAGTCCCTTTTGCCAGGTAAGGTAATATATTCACAGGTTCCAGAGATTAGGACATCTTTGGGGGTAATTATTTTGCCTACTGAAACCCTCTTGCCTGAATTATTTCACAGGCCTCCTAAGTGGTTCTCCACTTCTGCAGCTGCCCCAATATAGTCCATATACTCCAGAGCATCCAGAATGGTCCTCTTACGACAGGAGGCAGAACATGGCATCCTTTAGCTCACAACCTTTTAGTGGTCACCATCTCTGGGGCAACATGGTCTTCCTGACTTCTGTCTCTAGTATCCCCTCCTAGTCCCTCTCCTCATTCCTCTGCAGCCCTGCTGGCTCCCTTGCCTGTTCCCATCTTGGAGCTCCTGCATCTGTTTTCTCTGCCTGTGAAGAAGCTCTTCTGAACAGACCTGTGGCTCTTTCCCTTACCTTTGTAGGTCTTTGCTCAAATGTCATCTTAATAAGGCTTTCTCTGACTGTCCGCTTTTAAAATCTCATCCCTGTCCATATCACATGCATTCCCCATCCTTCTTTCTTGCTTTCTTTAGTTGCATTGCATTTATGGCCATTTAATATGCTATATATTTTTTATATGTTTAACATAATATGTTTGTTTTTTATTTTCCCACTAGAATGTAAGCTCTGTGAGGGTAGGGATTTTATTTTTTTTACCACTCTGTTGCATCTAGCTCAATAAATATTCATTGAATGGACAGATTTAGATTGACTCCAAATTTCCCCTGTGAAATACAGGTGCGTCTTTATATCCAGGAGGTTAGATTGATGAATGTGGCATAGCCATAGACATATGGTATTGTAGCCTGTTTGTATCTTTTTCACATTACACAGAAATACACATTTTCTGATTTTCAGTTAATACCTTTTTTCCCCTGCCTCTCTCTCCTTTTTCCATAGAGGACAGTACTACTTTGTGGTGTTACTTGAGTCTACATTTCTAGGGAGCCTGGAATACTTTTCTGTGCTCTATCATGTCTTTTTGTTTGTTCACCCTATGACATATAGAGATTATTTAGTGGTTAGAGTGGTGCCATGAAGCCTGGAAGAGCTCTTAGAGAATTGTGGCCCAAACAGGTGTTCCTTTTCCCCATGTTCTCCCTAAAGCCAGGGGAACTGTGGTTTCTTTTGTTTCTTCTCTGCTATTTGCTATTCTGGTCGTGGATTCTAATGGCAACTACTCCTAGTTGTTATTGTTCTGTTTTTTTCTCTTTTATGCTTTGACTTTCTGTTCTCTTTAGTACCTCATCATTTTTTAACCATCATGGGGAAAGAAAGTGGCCTTTTATCTGACCACACCAGTTGGTGTCTCTAACTTTCTGCATGTGGCATGCAACCATGTTTTCATCATCCTCCCCTGCCTTCTTTTGCATTCTATGCATGTGATTTTTGGTGGAAAGAAGAAATTCTACCAAAAGGCCCTAGCTTTGTATTTGACATTTACTTTATCCTTGGAGAGGTGTAGACCCCTTTAGGGTCCTGAACCTACCACCATTTTGATATGTGAGGGTTGCTATTCTCTCATTAACTTCCTGGGACGAGTGGGTATAGAGGGCTCTTCATTCTCTGTAGCAAAACTGATACAAGGCAGAAATATTCCAGAAGATGTAACAAAAGGATGGAGATGAAAGTAAAATGAAAACAGTGGTAGAATCTAGACCAGCACCTCCCAAGGTGTGGTCCAGTGTCCTCAGAATCCCCAAGGCCCTTCTAAGTCCGGAGATCAAAACAATTTTTGTTATAAGTATGGAGACAGTATTTTCTTTTTTCACTCTAATCCTGTCAAGAGTATAGATGGGAGTATTCCAGAGGTTATGTGACATACGATTAGGCAACAGATCAAATGAAGAAGCAGATAAGATAATCTGGCTATTTTCTATTACGCCAGACATTAGAGTAATTTGCAGAAATATCAAGTAACGCCATTTTTTTCACTTTGGTTTGGAAACTGTAGTGATTTTTTCCCCCATAAAACATGTTTATGTTAACATGCGATGGGTTTGTTGCTTTAAAATAAATGGATTTAAATTTTCTCAGTTTTAATTTCTAATAGGATGAATGACAACAGCTATAGCCCACATGAACAAGTTATTTGGGTCTTAAATAATTTTTAAGAGTGATCCTGAGACCAAAAATTAGAGAACCGCTGGTAAAATAATTTGGCTGTTGAAATATAACTTGCTTGTGTTCATGTGTGCCTTGCCTACACCCATTGTTCCTTTGGACCCCACGCTGAGCAGTCTCTCTTGGTTACTTGGGCTTTGCCCTCATCGTTTATATTTCCTGTTGGAAAACATAGCTTTCCCCAATAACAATGGGCATAATCGCCCACAGGACAAACCCAGACTGTATTCCAAAGAGCAAGAATGGTACTCTGCTGCCGAAACAAGCTGTAACCATAAAGATAACTGCAGGGTCCCAGGTGCGTGCTTATAGGTTATGCACCTGCGTGATGATGGTTTACATGTGTGGGGAGGCCATTACTGGGGGGAGGCAAAGGATTGATTTATTCATTTTTGACCTTGTGATACGCTTGGTCCCAACTTAATGCTGGGGATGCTGATGGGAATTAGAAATATCCCTTCTCCCCTGATTCTTTGACAAAAGAGTTGGTGGTGGCTGAGTTTCCTACTCTTCACAAGAGATAGTTTTTTCCCATCCAGGCTATTTCCAGAACTAGAAATGTTTCAAAAGCCTATGGATTCAATCAACTTGTGGTGCTTAGTTATGGTTTAGTACCTTTCAGTCTTCAGAACCTTTAAAATAGGCCCTGTTTATGGAATATATGAGCAGGCGTTTGTGTGTATGTGTGTATATTTGTGTGTGTAGCTACACATATCCATATGTGAACGTGTTATGTGTTCATTTTTACACTCCACGTAAGTTGGGAGTGACATTTCAGAGTCAGGAAAATAATTTGAGGTGTAACTTTGGAAGTTCAGATTAATCAGATTTGATTATTTGGTTATTATAATTTGTTATTATTAGAGTAGTTAATGGTCATAAAAAATATGTGATGGGTAAAGCCTGTTTTTAAAACCATCTTAGGGTGATTTCATAGAAGTAAAGAAGTGTTACGCCGTGGGACCTGAGGTGGTGTGCCGTCGGTGATAAGCTGAGGTGCAGCAGGGTGGGGCTGCGGGGCTCGAGTGCAGTAGCTAGCAGGGCTGGAGTGGAAGATAGGACCGGGACTGGGCTCCAGGTTCCTGCCGCTCTGCTGTGTGACTCATGAAATCAGAGGTTGACCTTATTTCTTCTTTAGATAGAAGTAGCATTTTTATTAAATTAACTGTGTGGCTAAAATGCTCATCAGAGCACATTAACAAGAGTGAGGTGTTTGGATCCCATTAAAATGAATAATGTACTAGCATAGTAAAAGTAATGGTTTGTCACATTATAAGTGTGTTGAAGTTTTTCATTTATTGTGATCCCTTTAGCTGTTTCTAGAGGATTTTTACTAACCTCCTAGATGCACTATTAAGGCAGATCTGTGATATTAATACAGGGCTTTGGGACTAAGTCCAGACTTTGCCTTTATTAGCTATGAGACTTTAAATGTATTCCCATAGCTTAAATCTCATTTACCACTTTGACAATAGAGTATAAATAGCTATCTTAATGTGGCTGTCTGGTTTTAATGAGGCTACATATGTAAATTCTTATAGTAATATCTAACAGTAACCTTGCCCTCGTGATGTGGATAGGGAAGGGGGTAGGGGAACAAACTATGTGAAAAAATTACTAATTTGACAAGATTTTGTACTAGAAGAATAATAGGTAGGTTCCTACTTGAGATAAGGTGGTTAGAGAATGCCTTAAAATGAATTTTCATGTTTCTCTGGGACATGACCATGAACCTATGGAAATTGCATTTTAGAGGATTTTTTTTTTAAAGCTTCCATTTGGAACATTCATATAATTATTAAACAAGAATGTGCAAAACTCTTCAAAGAAGTGAAGAAATTCTAAGTAATAAAATGGTACAGTACCTCCCAACTGCTACATAAATGCTTGTTATTAAAAAGACTTATAAGGAAAAAAACCTAGAGAAACTATAGTAAGTCCTGAAATCTTTATCTGAGTGCAGATTTCTTTCAGTATTTTATATGCCACTGTTTTCTTTAACATTTTTGTAACGACAAAATCAAAGGCGATATATAATTGTTGAACCCCTAAAATGCAAAAGTACACTTTTGGAGAATTTCTGCCTCAGATCTTTCAAGCTAGATCACTTGTTAGACAGCTTATCATTTGTTTGGGGGAGGGGAGAAGACTGAATTCAGATCTATAAATCCTTTTAATAGCTAGGAGAGTTTTCAAAGATTGGGCCTGTGATTAATACAGAGTTAATATATGTTAATGAATTTTTAAAATTCTTCTTTCTGTTCCCTCTGTGATGATTGAATAGTGTATAGAGAGAAGAATTGCCTGTAGTCTAAGTTATGCCCTCAAACAAGGCATCAGGTATCCATAAGGCTCTTTAATAAATGCATTCTTTATAACGTGCTCCATTTTACTAAATGGGAGACTGGAGCTCAGTGTGGTAACTCTCCAGTGGTCTTAGTGGCAGAACTCTGATCTTTGGGTTCAGAGTCTAGTTTTTCTCCCCATTTCACCATGATTGTTGCTAACACTAAGGGTGGGCTCTTATGCTTGGAGGATTTGTAGGAAGCAATAAACTGCAATGCGACTGAGAATCTTGTTAACATCATACTTACCTCCAGGTGGAAACTATGTACCTCCCATCAGGAGAGTGTATCCCTTAGGCCAATATTCCAGTTATCTACTGCCACATCACACACTACACCCACATTTTCTGTTTTTAAATAATGACTTGTTCCTGTCATGGTCTTTGTAGGTAGGTTGGCTTCAACTGGCTAGTGTGGGGGATGAGCTGGTAGCGTGAGGCTGAGAGGACAAAGGTCAGATCAAAGAAGACCTTGCTGGCCTTAGGTGGTGGATGCCACTTTTCTGGGGCTCTAGCCTTTGTATAGAGGTGTTTGGTACTTCTTTAACTGGGATAGATTGTTTAGGGCCTGTGACAGGAGGAGTAGGGAGCAAAGAAGGTAGCCAGGGTGTACCAGGAGAGGAGAAGCAGGAATCAGAAAGCATCTGCAAAGGATACTGTCTATGAGGGTTACTGGTGGTGACAAAAGCAGTTAAAGTTTATTAGGCTCACAGATGTTAAAGTAAATATTTTGTTGTAATTGGTGGTATTGTTGTCTTTACAAAAGTGTGGAATTTAGAGCCTTGTTATTGAGAATTGTTTTGGCTGCAAGTGACAAAAACCGAATATCTCCCAAGAAATATATTGGCTCATGTAAACACAAAATTACAGGAGAAAGTCTAGCTTTTAGGAATGGCCAGCTGGACCCAAGGACTCAGACGATGTCGATCATAGCTCAGGTCTTACTCTCTCTCTTTCTCGTCTCTGATTTCTTCAGGTTAACTCTTCTCAGACAAAAGACTGGTCCTGGTTTCTCTGAAAAGTACAATGCTGGTAGAACTGGAAGATTGAGGTATCTTCTGTAAGACTTACATTTATTAGCCCTCCCAGGATTCTTAAAGATCACTTTCTTGAATTTTATAAAGAGAAATATGTGAAGAAAAAAAACCATGAAATGATAAAAATTTAGCAACACTGCATACCTATTAGAAAGACCAAAGTCCAAACAATGACAACACAAAATCCTGGTGAAGATGTGAAGCAGTGGGAGCTCTCTTTCATTGCTGATGGGAATGTAAAATGGTGCAGCCACTTAAGAAGACAGTTTGGAGGTTTCTTATTAAACTAAAGATACTCTTACTGTACAATCTAGCAATCACATTTCTTGGTAGTTAGCCAACGGAGTTGAAAACTTACATCCACCCAAAAACTTGCACAGGGTTTTATAGCAGCTTTATTCGTAACTGCCAAAATTTGGCAACCACGATGTCTTCCAGTAGGTGAATGGATAAAGTATGGCACATGCAGACCATGGCATTCTTATTTAGTGTTAAAAAGAAATGAGCTACCAAGCCATGACAAGACGTGGAGAAACCTTACACACGTATTACTAAGTGAACAAAGCCAATCTGAAAAGGCTGCATACTGCGTGATACTAATTATATGACGTTATGAAAAAGGCAAAGGTCAAGAGATCTGTGGTGTGGCAGGAGTGAGGAGGGGGAGAGGGATGCCTAGGTGGAGCACAGAGGATTTTTGGAGCAGTGGAACTACTCTGGATGATACTGTAATGTTGGATGTATATTATACGTTTGTCCAAACGCAGAGAATGTACAAGAGAACCCTGAGGTAAGACTGTGGACTTTGGGTGATGATGTGTCAGTGCAGGTTTATCAGTTGTAACCAATGTACCGCTCTGGTGGGGGCGTTGGTAATGCGGGAGGCTGTGCATGTGCAGGGGCGGGGGTGGATGGGAAATCTCGGTACTGTCCTCTCAATTTTGCTGTGAATCTAAAAATGCTTTAAAACTATTTAGCAGTTGTTTCTTAGCTTGCTAATCCAAGGATATGACTCGTGCATAAAACTTGAAGTAACAGAAGTAGGAACATCAGTCTTGGTAATGAAGCCTCTACCCAATGTTCCAGCCTAGACTTAGCCTGGGTAGTTTATAAGTGGTGTGCAATTTATCTTCTCCTCTCTTACTGGGAGTGACAGAACTGAATGCTGGTCATTGTGCCAGGCAACGTGCTATGCACAGTACATTAATTATCTCCTTAAACCTTTCAACAAATCTGTGACCTAGGTATTATAATCTCTAGTTTACACACGAGAGAAACTCGGGCTTAGGGTGGTTAACAACTTCACAGAGGCCACAGAAGTAGGGAATTTTAGAGCCAAAATGTAGATCCAGGCAGCTGGAAATCATTCTGGACTGAATTATGTGGCTTTACGTCTCTAGAATGTCTAATCTCTTTCCAGATGCTCAACCAGACTCTTAAGCTTTAAGCAAGATGAGCCATGTGAGTTGGTGTGCCTGTCTTTCTTGTGGACAAAACGCATTGATAACTCCTTGTGCCGTCCAAACACTTTTCAGAGCAACTTTCAGCTGCCCTTCTGTGGGGGGGGGTTCGTTGGTTAGAGCATCCATCCACGTGGCAGCTGGCCTGCTCAGGTTCACTCTTCTACCTAAGGAAGTGAGCCTTGTTTTTCCCTTTATTGATGCTGGCAATTATCTGAAGAGAGTAGGAAAATTGGAACACTGTTGCATAACTTTGAGGCATTTCCAAGGGGCACCTCTAAATAAAGCCTGAACCTTTTTTGCTTGTGTAGCTTTTGAAGGGCCAGAATTATTTTGTTTTGAGAACATAAGTAAACCCAACCTAGCACCTTCCCCGCGGGCCACTGAATTAGTCTGTGTATTCCTGTTCCTGTGCTCAAAACACATTAGAACAAGTTATGGAAACTCATCACTTCTTGAAAGCAATAGACTTGAATGGTCTAAATGAGATTTTTCCAAATGTTAAGATGGAGAAATTTATGATCAACACTTGAAAAAGTAGTGTTTGTTCACTTTTAAATGTTAATTTTATTATAGTTTTTAAAAATTGACATAGGTAAATACTCTTTTCCTCAGCTACTACTTACCTTGAATTCTAACCAAGGTAGCATTGAATTTTAAGAACGATCAGTTTGTTTAGATCTGTGCTTTATATCATTTCCTAACTGGAGTGAATTATAAAAGAATCTTAAGTAGGGAGATAAAAAGGAAATTAGCATAGGTTCCCAGTTCAGAATCAGATCGGCTGTCTTGTGTTTGTTTTTTTGAAGGTACTGTATTGTTGATTCTAAGGTTTTATCACCTCAGCCAAATACATTTATGAAAATACATTCCAAAGCCAGTACCTTTGGTTGGGCCATCATTAAGATGTTATCTGTATTTATTTTGGAGAGGCTGTAGTTTAAATGACAGAATAAATTACATCTAGAGTTATTACTGATTAACTTTTTTTCCTTCTAGCTGGAAATTGTTAATTGGAAAGCTCTATTTCAAAGCAGCAAAGCTGGTCATTAGCACTGTTCAATACTAACACTATTGATGTACATTTAAATTCTTAAAGAATTGATTATTGGATACTAAGCTCAGTGCTCATGATAAACATGAGTATGGCTCAGTCTCCTTATAGTTCACATCCTGGCTTTGGAGGAGAGAGAGAGACTGAAGCAATTAGCTCAGTTGTGGTGGAATGGAAATGTTCAGGTAAGAGCCACATACAGTGTATACAGTGGAGGCACACAGAGAAGAGGATCAGCACTGGGGTGGTCAGAAAGCACTGGGGTGGCTTTGCATAGAAAGACGAACTAGAAACTGGCTCTCACAGGAAGAATACAGCTTACCAGCTATATGTCCAGACACCTAAAACAGCATGAATTCAGGGCCTTGTACATCATTTTGTAGTTGAACCTTGTTTTAAAATTAACCCAGGATTTGTTTTAATCACATATGGTAAGACACACAAACGTGGAAATAACTGTCAGGAAGAAGCTTTGTTTTGTTTTGGGGAAGTTTTTATAGTCAGATCCCTGGAAGTAGGCACAGCATTGCCACACAAGACTACATGGGGAAGCACCAGGGTCAGTTTGGAGGCAGAAAGAGTGGGGGAAAGCAGGGGCAAAAGCCTTTATTGTGGTTTGCATGGTAAGGAATGGGTAAGGCAAGGTAAACAGACTCAGTATTGGTAGTTTGAATAATTTCAGGATGCCCCAGGATCGAGAGACTGCTTCTAGTTGTTGGATACCTGACCCTGGGGGAGATTAGGGCCCAGGATAGTGGCTGCTAGAGTCTGATGAAGGAGGTAGACAGAGGGACCATAGGCTCTGTATTGGTTGGTTTGCATATCAAGGTCACATTCACAGGAGAGGCTGTCTTTAAGAACTGGCTAGCCTTGGGAGGGATTTCTCCCTAGTCAGTGATACTCACATGCCAGAATGTGAAGAACGTAGCAAATAAGAAAATGCAGTTAATTCAAAGCTTAGGTAAAGAGGAGGAGGGTGGGTGCTGGTATGTAAAAAATGAGAGTAGAGACAGAATAAGGGGTTAGATCAAGGAAGACCTTGATGAAGTTTTGGGCTTTATTTTTAAGTAATAAAGAGTTCTTGACAGAGTTTGAGCAATGCCATGATACCTTAGACCTGCATTTCAGGGTAATCCTTAGCAGTGAAGAGTAAGATTGATTGGAAAGGTGGAGGTGTGGAGAGTGAGCAGGAGATTGTTGCAAATGTTATGTGAGGAGGACAAGGGACTTCAGAAAGACGGTGGTGGCTGGAATAGAGAGGAGGGGGTAAATATGAGTAATACTTACAAGGTAGCAATGATGAGCCTTGCCTGATTGGCTGTGGGTATGAGAAGGGTGAAATTGGCTCTCTTTTGACACTCAGGTGAGTTGTAGGATGATGGTACCACAGTCCAGACAGGGAATATGTGAGGTAAAGGTGTCCAGTGGAGAAGAAGAGTTCAGTTTGGTACTTCATGAGTTTCCTGGCCTTATTGGAACACCCAGGGTAGGTTATTTGCCAGACAGTTGAATTTAAGGTTCTAGAAGAAGTAGATTTGGTCATAGAGGACCGTTTGTATCAGCTTAGAGATAAAAGGAAGTAGAGAGGAAAGACAAGGAGTAGATGGGATTAACAATCTTAGAGGGGCAAAGAAACCGTTTCCTTTGAGAAAGGTAATCATAATTTTGAGAGTATTGGGAAAGAAGATCACCAGCATGAAGAGGAAAGCCAGGGTGAAAGTCACAAGAAGAAGGATGAGTTAGGAGCCTAGAGAAGGTTTGGAAATTCCACCATAACCAGGGACACATAGGAGGATAGGCCTCCTTCTCACTAGTATGATTCACTGAACCTGTAATGGTCTTGGCTCCTTGGGTCTAGGTGAACTTGGAGACTAGAAATGTGTACTGACTTGAAAGTAAGCTGTTAATGTGCTTGAGCACTGCTTAGCATCCTGAGAGAGCACAGATGGCAGATGCCGGATGGACCCAAGCTTACTGCATTGAGAAATAACTGAAGAAATAGAAGTGTCTGGAGAAATGTGAGCTCTACACTGGATGGAGAAAAACAGTGTTTGGGAAGTGGGAGAAAAGGAGGTCTTTGTGTAGTTGTGATGAAGGCCAAGGATATGAGGATGTTGAGGGGAAGTTCTGATGAAGGCTGTTGGAGCCAAGGATATTAAGAAATTGTGAGTTCTGATCCCTTTGCTTATCCATATGATTCATGTACTCTGGGATACTGGCAAAGTCCTGAGTGAATACAGGGGACTAAAGTCTTAAGCCACTTTTATGTTTTCTCTTTTTCTAAGTGTTTGAATTTAACATGAAAATGTAATAACCAATAAATATTCCATTCACAGTTGAAATTATACCTTACCTTATGCTTCATACATATAATGGCTTATGTGGAAACATCATTAGCTTTTTTCTACCCGGTAGGATTCTTTGATCATTTGGTAATCTAGACTCTTCATCCCCAAAGGGTAGTTCAAATGTAAATTCGTTGTGAAACAAAAACAGTCATTTTTTTTTTTTTCAATTAATTCAGACTGGGAGGTGTTTATTTCCCGTGAGGAGTAGGCAGCTTCCAGGGCCGTGTAGCCATAGAGAGTGGTGTTCATTCTATGACGAGCCTTTGTGATGAAGGAAGAACAATCTGATGCTGGCAAAACCATCAGTTGTTTGGTGGCTCTAATGCTTTTCTGCATCCCTTCCTCCTACAAATAATGGATCCGTTCTAAGGACAACATTCCTGTCAGTGGCTGTCTGTTTGGATTTCTAATTCTTTGCTCTCATTTCCAAATCTAGTTCTTGATGAAGAAAGAGAGGAAAGCACTAGGCATACAAGATGCATAATGTGTTCCAGTGTGTCTCTGGGCCTTTCACTCAGATAGGGGCCAATGGCTTAATGAAATCTAGGGCAGAGTCTTAGTCTATCATGGTGCTGATTAATTTCTTGACCTTGGAAGGTATCCATGGAGCACTGGCTGTTGGCCTCCTAGCATGATTTTGTGGCTCAATATAATCATAGCAAAAATAATATAATATTGATCACCTTTAGAAGTGCATTTATTTATCTCCCTTGAAACAAGGAGAATTTGGTTGCATGTTGTGTACTCCATATATGGTGTGTGTGTGTGTGTGTGTGTGTGTGTTAAATCTGTTAAAATCATTTTAATATTGAGAAATAGTAATAAAATTAGGAGTGTTACTAGTACTAAATCAGCTCCAAAAAGAATTATGTTGGAAGTGAGCTATTAAGATTTTTCCTTACAAAGGCTGATTTTGTTTTTGTCATTTTGGTGGACTCCTTGTTGATACTGTTATTTATATGAAATAGAGTAGGAATTGTTTCTGTGAATGCCAGACTTAATCTCAAGTACATGTTATCCTTTACTTTTCAAACACAGCTGCAAGTATCCATGTGCCTTGAACCGATATTTAAAAATAGACTTCACAGGCAAAACAGTCTGTACATTCACTTGCAAGCACAAGATGATTTTAGAGAGATCTTCTAAATGCATGGCTGTACCGAGTCCACTCAGACAATTATCATGATGCCTTGTATTTATCTGACAGCTCCTCTTTTATAAATTCTGGTATGTAGTAAGGTCTGTTGGTTTGAGCATGAAGCCATCGCGACCAGGGCTGTGGTTGTGATTCCAGTTTGGGGCATTTATTATAGCACAGGGGCAGTTAAATTATGCTGGAGTCCTTTCCTGCTGGCCAGCCAGATGGGGAGACAGGCACTCACAGGAATGAGTGGATGAGTGTGTGTGGATGCCCCATTCCTAGTCCAGCTGCTCCTATGCATGCGTATCTCCTGGGAAGTTTCATAGCATCATCATCTTGTGTATAAAGCAAAGACATTCAGATGAGAAGAACATGATCACGCTTAATATGAATGGTACTGTTGTCGACTCTGGCCGAGGGACTGTGACCACAGGCCTTAGTTCTATCTAATCAACATTTCTCTGTAACCGACCAGTGTTTTAAGAACCGGCATGTTTTGGCAGAGGGTGATGACTTCAGTCCCATCCTAACCATTATTTTTACTATCCTTGTGTTCTCCGGGAATATCAATGGGAGACTGAGGATATGAATGGACAGAAACAGATGCCTTCAGTAGCTGGCCCAGGATAGAGGGGGTGGGAATGGCAAGGTCCCATTCTCCTTCCTGTAGCAAATTCCAGTGAGCGCTGTCATGTGCCACCTACATAGACGAGTGCTGTCATCTGCTCTGAGGCCACAGAGGCTTTCGGACTCATGCTCCACTTTCAGTGAGAAAGTGGGTGGCTTAGCTTGGAGAAGAGAAAATGGATTCTTATAAGAATAGACTTTAAACCTATAGTTCATGTCTACTCGTTTCAGAAATTGATCACAGCCAGTCTCAAATTGTGTTGGAGACTCAGGATATGTTTGCCACTCGTCTTGGTCTGAACTTTTTGGAGGTGATGCTGCAGTTTTTGGAGGCGATGCTGCAGTTCTCTGTTTCATAATGTGTAACATATACCTGCAGTTTTCTCTAATTTATTCTCTATTGTAGACTATTTAAGATACACTACCCCCTTCCCATTCTACTCACAAATGCCCAATGGAATAAGACAACGGAAGCTGGTTGCTGGAGAAAAATGGCCCATACATAGACATAGCTTGAGCTCTCACTGAATAAATGATGTAATGTAAGCAGAAAAGTCTAGCAGAAGCATAAATAGTTGAGCATCTTCACCAATGTGAACCAAGATGGATAGGCCTGTGATGAATGACCTATTTGATTTTATGTTAATACCAACCAACGTATGCACCACAGTTAATGGCTTATAAAGCATTTTCACAGCTGTTCTTGCATCAAATACAGTGAAGACAAAATTACAGGATCTGAAATAGATTTTCACCCTGTTCCTGCAAATGACACTTGACTTGTTGAGACCGTCTATTCTTTGAACAACATCAGGCCTTCCCCTCACCGTTGGATAGGTCCCTGTGCCTCTGACTTAAGAGTAGCTAGAAGTGTCGGACCTGCAGTTTGCACATCCGCCACCTGTCTGATGGGCACGCATCTTTATTGCAGGCATATGATGAAGTTACCCCCCAGGGATTCTGCTGATTCCCAGTTTTGCCCCAAGATCTACGTGCTGACCCTTTCTGGCAGCTACAGTGGTCTTCTGGTTTGCTGTGGGGAGCAGCAGTAGGCACACATTCTTGCAAGTACTGGGGAACATCTCATGGTGTTAAAATTACTGACAGGGTTTGAACAAAGACTGCTTTCAAACCCTTGACATTCCTTTTCCCTTGATTGTTGTTGGTACGGCATGAGTCATCTTCAGCTGGTAGAAGGTGAGACTATTAAGAGCTCTCTGTTTAAGTTTTCCAGATGCTCAGCAGGTTCTTGCGTTTGGTGAGTTATTCCTCAGTGTCCAATGCTGGTTCCTTCGGGAGTTGGGAAAGGGGCGCAGCAAAGCTGTTTCCACCATTCTCTCTATGTCCTGGGGAATTTTATTTTTAACCAAGCCAACTTATGTTTCCTTAAGTTATGAAAAGGACCGTGTTTAAAATTTTTAATCACAACCTCTGCCCACAGACATTATCTGTTATATTATCCCCAGTACACAAGACACTGCCTTTATTTTCTTTGTTTTTCACTTAAAAATTTTATGGATGAGGATGGTTTGTTAGCATTCCCACACCCACCCACTGCTGCTTCCAAATTTCTTTTCTCTAGTCGCAAATAAATAGGCATTTCCGGAATTATCATAGTGGCGAACTGCATTATTCCCGAAATATTGGAACATTTCAAGGAAGCTACTTTGGATCCTCTTGAGATTGGTTGGTTTGTTTGGATAATTGTTTCTATGTTCATTTTAGGCAAGGTGTTTAATGCTGGTTTTATTTTTTTTCCCCTTGTTAGGAGTCAGAACCCCTAGATGACTAAAGCCTAATGAGAAAATGCTTCTGTGCAGTCATGATAATGTGGATAATATGAAAGTGGGGGAATAACCTGTTTGGGAATTTTCTGAAATGGGAATTTGATCCAGCAAGCATGAAGTGGGGTGGGGAGTACCTGCAGAATTCCTGCCAGTGTCCTTGGCACAGGAATATTGAGTCTCCACAAGTGGTTGGTTGCTTCTCTGGACAATATCAGACTACTCTACAAAAGCCTTATTTTTCAAACACTTAGTTTAAAATCAATGGTCAAATGAAATTTTACTCTTTTTAATCATTGGAAGCGTATTTTCTTACAGGTGTTCTAAGTCGTCTCTTTACCAGATGACTGTTCTGTCAGTTCATTATAATGTCAAAAGCCTTGATAAGTTTTTTGATGAGATTGCTTATTTTGTTGGAATATTCTGCCAATTTACTCAGTATCTAGAAGCTTTAGAAAACTTAACATAAAGAATATGATTTAGAACTTCACAAATGAATGGCTTGTGTAGATTTATTACTTTAGGGCTGCTTGTTGGTATCTAAATTTACCCTGAAAGCTGAAAAACACATCCGTTAATAAGGGCAAAGCTTATAAAGTTAATGGCATAGCCGTATCTCCATTCCCTAAATGCGTTGCTTCCGAGCCACATCATCTGACTTACGCTAGAACTGATTTTATATGTTAAAGAGTGACATTGACATAGGATTCCACTGTATTATGTTCTGAGTCTTTGCTTTTTGCTCTGTAATCCTTTAAAACAAATCTCTTAAAAGAATTTAGTATTAATATTTTCTCTGCTGGCCGAGTGTCGTATTTATGTGTGTTTCTGTACGTGTTGGATGATGATGAGTTCATTTCTATCCAGGAGCATGTTATTCTGTTTTACTTCAAGTGCTGTGTCTCATGAGTATGCCCTCGCTGCTCGGGCTTCCACGTGCATGAAGGAGGCTGTAGAATCATGGACAGTTAGGAGTCAGGGCTTTTTCCTTAAGGAGTGTGAGGCAATAGAAGAGATGGAATAGTTGGAAATGTGTGGACGCACATGTGAAAACAGTCACCAGCTGCCAAGAGCTCTAAAATGGAAACTTTGGCACTTTGGCATCTGACCTACAACTTCCCAGTTCTCTAATGAGATAGCCTAAAAATGATGTAAAAGCAGGCAAAAACAAGAAAGAAATAATGTCATCATTATTAAAATGATAGCTATTAATTATTACATGTTTACTGTTGTTCAGGTACCCAGCTAAGTGCCTTACATGCATTATTTCATTAATCCTTCCAAACAACAACAGAACCCTGGATTGGGTCCTCTATTATCCTCTCATTACTGGTAAAGCCCCAGGGGAGTAAAGTAACCAGCCCAAGTGTACATAATGTAGAAGTAACAGAGTACATCAAACCCATCTTTTGTGATCTCTGAGCCCATCCTCTTCACTATTGTATTACCTGTGTCCCAAAAAATGAAGGAACACCTGCTCGATGCAATGTCCGTATGACCAGACTAAGCATAAAAGAGCATTGACTCACTTCCTGGAACCCTGTGATGCTCTCTCAGGAGGCAGAACTGTAACTTGGAAAAAGCCAGCCAACACATACCTTCCTGGATTTGGAGAGGCAAGGGCAGACTGTGGGATCGGTAGGGACTTGCTGCTGGAAACATGTTTCGTGAGTGTGAAGGAGAAGCACTAGAAAGCAGCATTGCTGCAACCACCAGAAAGGTACCTGGGCAGCAGTGCCACTCCCTGATCCTCTGCCAGCTCAGGGGATGGCACAGACATGCTCCCATCCCCAGTGGGCAGGTGCAGCTGGAGAGACTCCTTGTCCTTGTCAGGCAAGGCAGCAGGGGAAAACCCAACAGAGGAGCCTGTTTCTCTCATAGGGACTGTGGCTCTGACTGCTTCTTCTCCCCTCTGAGCTGAAAGGAGCTCTGCCATGTAAATTAGCATCAGTCTGCTCACTGGCTTCCCATATTAGAGAAGCATTTTAAAGGCAACCAGCTGGAGACTAAAGGTGCTCAGTCTACCTGGCCTGCTTATGGATGAACACCAGAACTGGGTTAACTCCTACTGGTTCAAAGATGGAGTAAATAGAAAAAAGAAAGAGAAAAAACACAAGGCTTATGAAAGATTTTGTAGCAAAGAAAAGGGAAGATAGCCTAACACTTAAAATGCAAAGGAACGACCTACATCTGACAAAATTATTATGAGAAACAAGTAAATTTTAGAAAGTAATTTTTAGACACCATCTGCTTTGTGTCTTAAAATTCAAGGAAACATAGACTTTGAAGTGAGACTGAATGGTGGATGAGCCAGACTATGAGGAAGAGTGAACTGGGTGCAGAGCTGGGGAACAGAAAGCACAGATGTGGGTGGCAGATTGCTGGCCTGAGTCCTGGCTCCCCTGCTTCTAGCCCTACAACCTGGGTCAAACCCTTTTGGGTTTCCAGTCTGTAAAGTGAGGTTAATGATACCAACTTGATATGCTTGTTAGAATTTAAAATGCATTAGGAGAATTGAAGCATTTATTAGAAGCAATGGTGAAAAATCAACATTATAAAACATTGAATCCGTAACAAATTGAAGAGGTTCTCCTAGAACCTAGAGGAAAAGATTACAGTGATAAGGTAGAAACAAAGACACATATGTGTGGAAGACAGGGAGTGGACACCCACTAGTAAAAAAAAAAAAAAAAAATGATGTCCTGAAAAAAATCAGAATAGAATGGATGCTGCAAATGAGATGGAGCAGAATCTTTAGGTTAAAAGGGCTGTAGGGGAGGAAAAATGCCAGCCTGCGCCAGGAGTAATCTTAGATGTTAGAAAATGAATTGATTTAATTAGGCAGAAAAGTGGAAGTTTTCCCTTGAAGGGAGAAAAATTGACCCAGCCTTGGACTTGCTCCTGTGCACTATTGAATGCAAGAGGTGATGGAACAATATCCAGTGTTGAGGGATGCCACCTAAGCACGTTCTCACCCAGACGAGGTGGTGTTCACATAAGAAGGAAATGGAAATCCTAGCTTGGCAGAGCAATAAAATATTCTCATCCAAAAGCTGCTTTGAAAAATAAATGCCCTAAAGACTTACCTAGTTGGAAATAAGCATCAAGATATTAAGCATGGAAATAATGGTAGGAAAGTGTAAAGAGAAACAAAAAATTGGTTCTTCTTATCCTTGGTTGGGGCATTGAAGGACTTAGGGGAATCTTGATAGACTCATCATTGAACATTGGGCCAAAGCTGAGTGTTTGCTGAGTTACACACAGTTCTGATGAGCAGCCTGGATTGAGAACTCCTGCTCTAGCATTTTAATCAAGATAAAATATGTACAGAGATAGTTAGGGAAGTGGGGATATTGCCAAAAATATGGAAAAGCATTTCCTTATTCTCAAATGTATGCTAATTGATTTAAAAATAGACAACTTTGGTAAAATACAACAGCAAATTTTAATAAATGAAGAGACGAGATTACTTTCCAGCAGCAAGACTTGATTTTATGAAAAAGTCCTCTTTCTTCAAATATATATCTAATTTATACATGATACCAATCAAAATTATAATTTTTTTTGAGATTTATTTTATTGATTTCTGAATTTCATCCAGAAGAGAATAAGCTGATAGCATAACAAAGTTTTAGAAACTGATGTTGGGAAGGAAGCTTGTCCTACTGATTGGTAGGATTTAATAATACAAATTAAAACATTTGTACTGGAAAATTCTGAATGGAAAGATAAACAATAGAAGGTTCAAAAACAGACTCAATATTGTAGGGATAATACAATTCATAATGATAAAGGGGACAATTCCTCACAAAAACATAAATGTTAATGTGACTAGTAACAGTCTCAAAATATGCGAAGTGAAAATCAACAGGTTTAAAGGGAAAAAAAGACATTTTCATAATTACAGATTTTAATACTTCTTTCAGTAGTTGATAGAACTATTAGTAGTTGTTAGGGGAGAAAAAACAATAAAAATATAGAAAATATGAATAACGCTATCAACCACCTTAATTACTTGACATTTGTAGATTGTGTTCAGTAACCTCAACAGAGTTAAATGAGAAACCAATAAGAATAAGCTATTTAGGAAAACTCTAAATATCTGGAAACTTGAAAAATCTGTAATTCATCTGTCAAAGACAAAATCATAATGAAATTAGACAATAATTTGAACTGAATGACAGCAAAAATACATCAAAATATTTGAGTTACAGCTTAGAGGAAAAATACAAGCTTTAAATGCTTGTATTTAAGAGGTGAAAGATCTAAAAATGACCTAAGGCTCTACTTTGAGAAACTATAAAGAGGGGACAGCAAAGTAAACACTAAGTAGAAGGAAAAAATATTTTTAATCAAGAGCAGCTATCTGCCTGGGTGGCTCAGTCGTTAAGCGTCTGCCTTCGGCTCAGGGCGTGATCCCGGCATTCTGGGATCGAGCCCCGTGTCAGGCTTCTCCTCTGGGAGCCTGCTTCTTCCTCTCCCACTCCCCCTGCTTGTGTTCCCTCTCTCGCTGGCTGTCTCTCTCTCTCTCTCTCTCTCTCTCTCTCTCTCTGTCAAATAAATAAATAAAATCTTAAAAAAAAATAAAGAGCAGCTATCAGTGAAATATAAAATAGACAATATAGAACATTAATGAAGCCAAAATCTGGCTCATTAAAAAAGTCATCAAAATTGACATATTTCTGAGGTGCCCGGCTGGCTCAGTCGGTAGAGCTTGGGACTCTTGATAGTAAGGTTGTGAGTTCAAGCTGCACATAGGGTATAGAGGTTACTTCAAAAAAAGGGGGGGGAGGGGAAGAGAGAAAATTCCTAGCTAAAATGAGCAAGAACACAAAAGACAATTCACCATATTGGGAATGAAAACAAAAGAGATTATCACTACAGATCCTATAGACATCACAAAGATACTAAGTGAATACCGTGAACAACTTGAACATCGTAGATGGAGTAGGCAAATATCTTGAAAAATACAACTTACAAAATTGCTATGAAAGAAAAAGTCCAAACAGCCTCATATCTATTTTAAAAATTCATTAGGGAAAACCTTCCCCAGAGAAAAACTCCAGGCCTGGATGATATGGTAAATGCTATATCAAACATTCAAAAAATAAATATTGCTAATATACACAAACCTTTTTAAAAAGTACACGGGGGGCATCATGGCCCATTTCATGTTATGGAGTTAGCAGTACTCTCATCCCTAAACTGACAAAGATATTTAAAAAGTAAAGAAGGAGACTGTATACCGATATCTCCCATAACTACAGATGCAAAAAAAAAAAAACCAAAAAACAAAAAAACCCACAAAACCCAAATGAATTACTGGTGGTGGGAATTGGCAAGCTCTCTTTGAAGAGGAATTTGGTAATTTCAAAAGTCTTTAGAATATTTTTATTCTTTAATCCAGTAATACTGCTATGGATTTACTCTAATACATGTTCTCACAAGTTTACCTCCAGGTATGTTAGAATGATCAAATGCAAACTCAGTGAGAAACAATGAGATTTTTAAAATAGATTTGTTTATGCAATTAAATATTAAAAATATTGATATGGGGTGCCTGTGTGGCTCATTCAGTTAAGCTCCAGTGCTTGGTTTTGGCTCACGTCCTGGTCTCAGGGTCATGGGATCGAGCCCTGCATTGGTCTCTGCATTTAACACAGAGTCTCCTTGAGATTCTCTCTCCCTCTCCCCTCTCCCCCTGCTCGTGCACTTGAGTGTGCTTTAAAATAAATAAATAGATAAAACCTTAAAAAATATTGATATAGATTAGTGAAATGGGAAACAAAGTGGGAAAGGCTACTTAAACATAATCCCCGAAGTCCTTGACAAGTATTTTTTTAATACATGCTTGGAAAAAATATAGAGTACAAGGCAAATTTAATGGTGACTGCCTTTCAATGATTGAATTATGGATGGTAGTTTTTTCCCCCTTTTAACAGTATTTTCGCACATTGTTTAGTGAACATGCATTATTTTAAATAAAAATATAAAATAGTTCAAATATGCTTATAGATTTGGATGAATACACTTAGTTTTTTATTAATGTTGAAATAATAGTGCCTCACTCATGAAATTTAGAATTATTTTTTATATGAAAAGTTCATTTATAATTAACAGTCATAGGAGTGACTAATTCCAGTAACAGAAACCATTCCTTCTGTTAACCTTAGATAACTAACTAGTATTTGTGGGGTACACTGCTAGTTGTTCTTTAAGTTACAGAGGTGTAAAAGGCCCTGTTTTAACTGTCTCGTGTCAGTAAAGATGTAGCTGATCGTAGCAATTAAATGCCTAGGGCCACATTGGCAGCTGGGTTCATCTGTGTTCCAATTCCGATTGATGGCTGCCTGGAGAGAAGAATTAGGACAAATTGTGAGGCTTTTCCTGGATTCAGCTTCAAGTGTGCTGATAACTTAATCATATGTACTCTGAGTAAGAGAACAGAATGGTGCAGCCCTGTGTGCCATGCTTGACCTAGTTAGGGAATAAAGGTAATCTTATTTTTACAGATGTGCATGGACCACGTATCTGGCTGAGATGGATGTGTGCAAGGAGCTAAGTGGCATATGAGATCAAAAGAAAGGGTTGGGAGATTACTTCTGGCTCTAATTTCTGTGAAACAAAGCCATTTCATGGATTTCATTATAATGGTCTACATTTTTGAGAGAAAATTAGTGATTTATTGAAGGAAAACTTCTAGATTTTAGCCTTAGGAACCAAATAAATCTAAGCCTATCTTGATTTATGATTCATAACACGCATTATGTATATCCTTGGCATGACAGTTTCCATACATCCGGGTGATTTTTTGCGTGAGCAGCTATGACATTGTAGGTGTCAGAGGAGTTGGGAAAGGAGGGAGGAGAGAGAGCAGGGAAAATGTGCCCCTTCTCTGACTTACTATTCCAGTGTGGCATGGCAGATCATGGGATGGCGTGACACCCCTTCATTTCCTTGTGCTGTGTGTGTCTTGCCATATGCAAACAATGTCTGAAATGTATCCACGGAAATGAACTTTTCAGACTTTTTGGCATGTACTTCATATTCCCAGAAGTTCTCTTTTGTTCCTGGCTAGTGAATTTCTAAGACTTTGCAATCAGTGAAGGGCAGTGATGGTGCTCCAAAGGAGTATGTAATTTTTACATTGCTGTTTTACCCTCTGTTGTCCATTTACCCGCTCCGTGTGTGTGTGTGTGTGTGTGTGTGTGGTGTTGTGTATGTATGTGTAAACAGACTCCTACATTATTCTACTCCTCTTAGAGTAAGAATGAGTTCTGAGGACCATGGCTTATCTCTGGTTTCCTATTCCCTTTTATTTACAAGTATGATTTTTTCCTCCTTTCTTCTTAGAATAGCTCTTAATTTTTTTTGGAGGGGGGGTTGTTTAATCTTGGTCTATTTGAACTCTTCCATTAAGAGAGAAATTTGGAGAGAGGTAAATTTTTATGTTGACTGGTTGTTTGGAAAAATCTCTATGTATTTTTCATCCCTCTTGATTTCGAATAATAGTATTTCAGGATTTGAGGGGAGTGTAACAGTCTAGAAACCAGTGACCTTACTGATTTTTTTAGACCCCTGCACCCTATTTCTACTACATGTTTTTTCAGCCTATGTTTGCAGCATAGACAGAGATTTCATGCCAGTCCAGTGCAGCTTATTGTATCTCTAGAACAGCTTTGGTCCTTGGAAATTTATTATTATCATGGCTATAATTTGATTGTTTGGGAGTCATGTAAATAGTGCAATACCTCCGTAAACCTGAGACACCTTCAGATACTGAAAGAATGCAGTCATGCCTCTGTGGGTTGGTTATTTATTTATTTTAATTTAATTTATTTATAAATTAATTTATTTATTGGACAGAGAGAGACACAGTGAGAGAGGGAACACCAGCAGGGGGAGCAGGAGAGGGAGAAGCAGGCTTCCTGCTGAGCAGGGAGCTGATGTGGGGCTCGATTCCAGGACCCTGAGATCATGACCTGAGCTGAAGGCAGAGGCTTAGTGACTGAGCCACCCAGGCACCCCTGTGGGTCTTTTAAAGCATTCCTGTTTCCTTCTCTTAAATTTCAGTTCTGTCCTCAGGTTCTTTTTCTATTGATTATTATTTAAATATTTCACCCAGAACTGAGCCCAGTAGTCCAGGAATTGTCTAGTTCTGATATCTTTCTTCTATTAATTAATGAACCTTGGAATTGAATTGCTGGTTTGAGGTGTGGGGGAGGGACAGTTTCCATTTCATTATTCACTCCTTGAATATAGTGTTGATTGCAACCCCTAGGCTTTTCATACTTGCTTCTGTGTTTTTTTACTCAAGAACTGACTCATATTTATTCCTGAGAAACTCCATCTTGTCAGATTGGGCTCATCGTTTCAACCATCCCTTGTGGTTTTATGTCATTGGCACCTGAGACAGTGGCAGAGTAGGCTAAAGCTGAGGACAGAATTTCTTAGTCTTGCAGTTAGATCTGTATTAATGCTTTAAACATATTTTTAGTTAATCAGTACTTTTCGATTAAAAAAAATCAGTACTTTTTGAAAAAGCGTATTTAGAAACCATTTTTTCCTGTTGAATTGTTTTTTACATTTAAGTGACATTCTCTGAAGAATCTTAGGAAAAGAAAAAAACCCTTAAGTTTGATTAAATTTTATTAGCATATGGTCAGTAACAATGAAAGTAAATATAGAGCATTGAGAATACTCTTCTTGAAATATGAAGTCATATTTGTGTCTTTTAAACTTCATTTCTTTGTACTGGTTGGATAGTGTTATAAACATTACTTATTTTTGAACCTTTTTCAGTGTTCCAAAATACTCTAGTCGTAATGATCTTTATTTTTTTTTTTAAGATTTTATTTATTTTTTTGAGAGAGCGGAGCCAGAGAGAGAGAGCACAAGTTGGGGATGGGCAGAGGGAGAAGGAGTACTAGACTCCCTGCTGATCAGGGAGCCCGATGTAGGACTCAATCCCAGGACTCTGGGATCGTGACGCCAGCTGAAGGCAGACACCCAACAGACTGAGCCACCCACGCACCCCCCATAATGATCTTTTAGTGCTCAAAAGTGTGGACTTTGGAGTAAGACTGCCTGGGTTGAATACCAACTCCAGTTGAAGTGACCTCAAGAGTAAGTTAATCTTTTTAAAAGTCTCAGTCTGCTTGTCTCTAAAATGTGAATTAAAATAATGACTATCTCTTGGACTTATTTTTAGGAGAAAATGAGTATAAAACACCTAGCAATAAATAGTAAGGTCTCAATAAAAGTTGTCTTTTATTAGTATCATTTTTTAAAATATTACAAGATTGTTTTGTCTTTTCATAAGATAAAATAATTTTAGCTATAAGTTTAAAAACATGTTTTAAAATTAATTGGTGGTATGTTTTAATTGTGACCCACAATGCAAGTTTTAGATTTTTTCCCTAAGAAAATTACACACTTTAGGAAAAGTTGAATATTTAAGTATTTTTCCTTTTATTGTTACTAATTAGGTCCAACCTACTTCAGTTGATCTGGTTGAAAAATTAAAGCCTAAAGTAGGGACTCTGTATTTGTCAAATCCTCTCCTAATAATGGCCATGTTTTATTTCTTTCTCTACAAGATCTTATAAAACTTCAGATTCTGATTGAAATTATATTTCTATCAATGTAGCTAGCTTTAAGGGTTCCTCTAAAAGTCTGTTTTCATAATTATAGTCTGTGTCTTTATAATGACTCATTTCTCTGAAATGTGTTTCATTCTCAAGTAATTCTGATGCATAAACCAAGAAATTATCTGCACATTCAGCTCTTCCTTTTTTTAGGGAAAGGCCTCTTCAAACCCAATATGATAAATACCAAGTCATTTTTTTGTTACATGATCTCCTTAAATATTGAACGTTGTATGTATTGTTGGTCTATCCTTACCAAAAGTAATGTAGCACATTAAGAATCAGATACTCTGTTATAAAGTAAGATGTCCTAAGGTAAACATTTTTTCAAGAGTGTTAAAAGGAATAAGCATTAACAGTTAGTTGAAAAGTGAGTAAAATTAAGGAATGTCAATTGGCTTGGGCATGTGTTCAGTTATAAATGCTTGCCTAAATCCAAATTAAGCTAAACTCTGTATCTTTTGGGATGAGCAGAAGAGGAGGAGATGGCAGTGAGGGTTAGTGGTCAATGGGAAGTAACTTAGGAGAAGGATGGGAGGGTATCCCAACCTGCCAGCATCACATAGACAAAGCTATGGGGGAACAGAGTGCTTAACAATGAATATGAGAATGTTGAAGGGCTTCAAGCAGAAAAGTGACTGACCTTTCCTTGGAAAGGTATTCTGACAACTCTGTGACAACTCAGAGTGCCTCTATTATATACAATCTTAGGTTTCGGGTGTAAGTAGTACAAAGAATCATAAACCACGGAACATCAACAGTTACCCCCCTGTAGTTTTCCTGAAAGTGCTCTCGCCTGGTTTTATTTCAGAGAGTTAATTGAGTCCTTTCTGGGATCCCCTAGTTCTGCCTCAGGTAGTGTGTAAACTAATACTTGGTCATCATTTTCTTAGGAATTAGTCCTGCATAGAGGAGTCCGACATTGGTCTAACTTCCTCCCCATGTTCCTGGTAAGATTGGTCCCTTTGTGAGGAAATTTGACTTCCTTTAACAGGGAAAATGACCTGAGCTCTTTCCTTAGGGGGCTCTGGGTTACCAATGATATTTTCCTAAGGCCATTGGATGCTACATTTATCTGTGCAACAAGAATACATTACACACCCATTGTGTGTTCTTTGGTGGGTTGGCAGAATGTCAGCTGAATAAAATTGCCCCTACTTGAAAGGAGCTCAGAGCAAATGTTTAGGAGAAGACAGCCCCACTCGGCCCAGAGTGACTGGACTCTTCCCATAATAGAGATTACAAACTGGGTGTCCTGCCATCTTGCATTCCCAGATTGTGTTTAGGTGAAGTTTCATGAGTGCTTCCTATAGACTAGCTTGGGCCACAAGCACCAGAGTGTGGGAATGAGATTGATTCAGGTCCTGTTCAATAGAAAAGTCAGGAGAACGTGGAACCTCTTCTGACAAAAACTGTGCTCTAGGTGCTGCATAAGGAGTGTATGCAAGGCTAGCTTCATGGGTGTGCAACCCGTGCAGTGCAGAGGGCCATGCACTTAGGAAAGCCCCCTGTTTGGTTAAATGGCATGCCGTCACCATCTTGAAATTCTTAATTTTTGAACAAAGGGAGCTTTGTTTTCATTTTGTACTGGGCCTTGCAGATTATGTAGTCTGTCCTAAATTGATGACCTACATTGAAGGAAACTATAGTTGAAGAGACCCCAGCAGTGGGACGAGGGGTGGTGGCCCTCTAAAGTCACCAGACACTTCATAGGGACACAGCAGGCTTTAAATATTCATGACACTCAGTTGATAAGGCTAGTCTTCCAACTGAACCAGTCAGGTGGAACCATCCTGCTCCCCTCCCCTCCAGGCCCTTCTAGCACAGAGAGAATGGAAACCATTTAGAAAGAGGGGGAGACGATTTATGTAAAGGGAGAGATGTTTTCATAAACCCTCCTTTCCCAGGCAGTACAGATTACCCTGCCACGGATCTTTGCTGGGAAAAGGAAGGTGTCCTACACTCGAGTTGGAGATTCTAATCACATTGAGACAGGTTTATGTCTTAAAATGACTATAAGATTTGTATTTAGAGAAAAGTAAGAGGGAAAAAAAGTAAGAGAAAATCCATAGGGGTTTTCATCCAGGGGTGGGGGATGAGTTACTACGTTGAATAAAAATTAAAAGTGAAAGAAAGCAAAATGAACTCGCTTTTGAAATTGCATCTTGGAAGTGATGCTCAGTGTATTGATGACTTAACTGAATTTGAAGAATCTAGAAATATCAAATGCTTTTTCACTCATAAATCATGTTGACTTTTATGTTTAAAATGATCCTCTGAAATGATCCTAGCTTAAATTTAATGGTGAAATTGGGCTTTCTGTCAACTGTATTTCTTAATCTAATTTGGTAATAGGAAAAGAAATGTTAGATTTGCCCATTTGTCATTTACACTTGTGTTTATCTAGTTGTTGGCTTGCTCACAGTGGTCTAAAAATGGAAAAGTCTTGTTGTTCAATGCACTTTTAAAGTGAGGAAATTTATGTAATATTTCTGTAGAAAACACATTTAATGTTTTGGACAATTAGCTTGATTTATTCTAAAGTAATTTAGTTTTTCCACTGGCAGTGACAGAATAATTTTTTTCAAGTGGCTATTCCACATGACCTAAGTTCGGAAAATGTTGCTAGTTTCAATATATTTCTACTGTTTTCCATTTATGCAAAGACTGTTGTAGGCTAATTATAGAAAATTTCATTTAGTGCCATGTGGATGTGAAATTAACGGACTGACACTGAGAGTGAAATGAGGTTACGTTCTTTTCTGGGACTCTTTGAACTCTATTTTCATGCCCTTCAACAATGAGGATATATTTGCTTCTTCTTAAATCTTCTAGGTTTTGGGGTTTTTTTGTAGTTTAGTCAAACTTCACAAAATATGAATGTTGTGACTTTTTGACATAAAAATTTCATCAAGTATTTTCTTCTTTAGCAGATATCCTTATAAATTCTTTCTGGCTCTACAAAACTTGTAGGAGATTTATATTTTGTGACTGAGCTTGATAAGTATTATGTGAAATAGAAGTTCTATCAAGGTAGAGATAATTTTATTTTTGAACTTTTGCTAGAAGCTATTTTAATCGTTGGTACTTCTGATTTTACTTTAAACTAGAAAAGACTGTACTTAAAACACAGATTCTTGAAGGAGTGAGCATCTTGGGAAAAATCTGTATTTGCTTCATTTGTAATTTAAAAGACATTCTTGACGGAAGAAAATTTAAAAGTAGGCTGAATGGCATGCCAGGCTAGACAGGGATTGGGGTCACATTCCCCTCACTTCTCGCTCAGCGCCTGACATCATACGTAAGCCATTACTCAAAACAGTTGTGAATACCATTTGGAAAAGTAATCACAAAACCTTCTTATAAATATCTTTCTGTATATTTTTATTTCTTTCTTCAATACATTCTTCTGATTTTGTTCTAGGCTCGCAGGAAGGAGGTATTTATCCAGGAACGGTATGGGAGATTTAATTTGAATGACCCATTCTTGGCACTGCAGAGAGACTATGAGGCAGGTGCCGGCGATAAAGAGAAGAAGCCAGTTTGTACCAACCCCCTCTCCATCCTTGAAGCAGTCATGGCCCACTGCAGAAAGATGCAAGAAAGGATGTCCACACAGCTGGCTGCTGCTGAAAGCAGACAAAAGAAGGTATTGAGAATTTCAAACAGTCATTTTTCCTATAACACTGTAGGATGAAGAAGCCTTCTCCAGGCTCGTTTGTTCTTAAATCTTGTCATATTTTCAAGAAGGGTGGGGATAATTGCCTCAAAAGGCAAAATGCTGACAGATTTTGGTGACCCTTTTCAAATATAATTCAAAAATAACACTAAGCTATAAAATAAGAATAACAAAGAAATTATGGGGGGGGGGGGGGGGGGGGGGTGATCCAGTATTGCAACCAGGGCGCTGATCAGATGGTGGTGTCCCCAACTGTCTCAGATATTTCTTTGGAACTAGAAATTACTTCTTTAAATTATGTCTTTGGAAAATGAAATCAGCATGAGGAGAATAGAATGAAATTTGTGTGGTATATGCAATCTCACAACGTGTCATCTTGAAGGCCTGGTTCATCTCAAACTCGCCTCTGGGGTCTGATGGCCATGTCTGGGGCAGACCTCCAGGCTCCTGCTCACATGTGTTTCATTTAAACCAACCTCCTCGCCCCTTCTCACCTCTCCACCAACACACATACACGTATTTATTATTGTACTTGAGTACATGCTTCCAAGAGTCCTACGTGATAAAAACTTTCCTGACTTACTGCCATCAGCCATAAGGAAATATAAGTTCAAATTTTGTCCTTCTGATAGGCTTCCCAGACTACTAATTCCATTCATTAGAAGAGAGTGAAGAAGTCAGAGAAGCTAATAATGTCTAGTATGATTAGAATTAAAAGTAATCTGTTCTTCCAACCATTATTAAAGCATTCAATGTGTCTTCTATTCGTCCTTTTCAGAGAACTTGTTATGGTTCACATGTAACACCTGGTTGACGATGAATCTGAATGCAGTATACTGTAAATATTTATGATACTGTCATTTAGTGTCCCGGCAGTTATATCCTTGCATTGACATATATGTGCCCATGTTCCAGTATAGGTGTTGAGTGAAAGCAAACCTCTTCTTCGATATGTCACGTGGTAGAAAACTAAAAGCACTGGGTAAAATAGCATGGAAGACTAGAAGGCTTTCCATGTGTGTGAGGCAAAATCAAACAGTTTTACTCTGGACTTTACAAACCCTTTACAAAGCCCTGCAGAGCAACCACTGAGGTCTCTGGAGATTTTCAGAAATCCCCAGGAACTGCATAAGCAAGAGCCAGTATATTTCAGCTGATGTCACTGAAGCTCATTTGTATTTCTTGGATGAGACACATTTCAATTATGTTCTTAACGTGTCAAATGAGCTATTTCATAATAAAGTATTTCTGCTGGGTTTTATGCTGTGCTATCAAAAATAAGAAAATATTTTGTTTTCATTGTAATTTGCATTTAATGTATAAAAATGCATTCTTTCCTAAATTTTACTTCAGTTTTGTATTTTATCTATCATTTCTCTTGTAGGAGAAAAAGGAAGGAACTCATTTCAAGTTGAATCAAAGATTTTATTATCTAGCTGATTTTTTTTTTTTTAATCAACTTACATCCTGTTTGTTTCTGAATGACTGGGTCATTTCCAACCTGGCTGGAAGTGAAAGGAAATTGTTTCTGTCCTATGGGTCCTGAGAGGCTAATAGGAAATGAGCCAGTGATCTGTCTCCCACGTGTAACGGGGATACAGGAGTCCTTTATGGTCAAATTCATTGGCCTGTGTAGTCTCAGTGAAAGGTTGCTCTGATAGGCCATGCTGCTCTTTGTCCATAAAGAATATTCTCTTCTGGTAGATTGTAGCATGTGAGAAGTTAGATTTTGTACTCTCATCCTGAATCTTTACTTTTAAAGAAAATATCACATCAGTTGATAAGAGCAGAAACACCAAAGTCATCTTTTTAGCAATAAAATTACCTGTAACCTTTCATCCTGAAAGTAAATTCACATCTCTTGCGTATAGAATAAATTGAAGCTCTAGAAATCTAAAATCAAAAAATCCATTATTTTAGGGGCGCCTGGGTGGCACAGCGGTTGAGTGTCTGCCTTCAGCTCAGGGCGTGATCCCGGCATTGTGGGATCGAGCCCCACATCAGGCTCCTCCGCTACGAGCCTGCTTCTTCCTCTCCCACTCCCCCTGCTTGTGTTCCCTCTCTCGCTGGCTGTCTCTATCTCTAATAAATAAATAAGATCTTTTAAAAAAAAAAAAAAATCCATTATTTTAAATGAGTCCAGTTCTTTAAATTACTGCCAGAACAGAAGTTGGGGAAAGCAAAGGTCCCATTATCTACAATTCAAGTATTTATTATCTGACACTGGACATAGCTCTTTGGTAATTCTAAGACATTTGGCCTGAGCACTGCCCCGGTTGGCCTTTCAAGGCGGGAGAAGAGGCTCCATGCTCATTCATGCATTGATTCCTGCTGAGACTACTAATAGGAGGGTTAACTGTTTGGTAATTTGTGTGCCAGGAAAATTTGGGCAAGAGTCAATTTGGCAAATGGACTAAGCCTGTAAAGCCACTTTGAATAAACTAATGAGTAATCATCATGGGGAACTTTGCCTCCAGTAATCTACTTTCTGTTTTGAGCCAGTAACCCAGGGTGGAATGATATTTGGGTTTTCATTATTTATCATGTGCATCATATGTTAATGGAATTTCTATTCTAATTTATTTTCAATCATTTATTTATACTTATAAAGTATAATTTCTAGCCCTGAAATAGGAAAGACTTTTTGATTTGAACAGAGCCTTTACAAGTCAGAAGCCAAAACAAAACCTAGGAAATTCGGAGGGGAGCAATTTTTTTTTTTTTTAACCAGTGAAAAAACTAACAGTCGTTCTATATTAACTATAGCTTCTTCTAGCTGGCAACTTAGTATAATGAGGTAAGTTGAAAAGCACGAGATGTGCCAGGCAGGATTCTTAGTGTGAGCTAGTGAAGCCAGTATTCCTGAGTTAAGCAGGAAAGTGTTTTGGTTGGCTTACAGCATGGTAGAGCATGGCTGGGAAAGCTGGGGGACCAGGCCTTAATCAGTCAGCGTTCCTGACGAATGATCACTGTCGATCTAGTCTGCAGTGGGTCGTTACCATCATGCTCTAGGTCTTGAATGGTGCCTCCCCTGGCCCTGCTTTCTGCAACGCTCATTTCCAAGTTGAAGCCTAAGAGCAGGAGCATTCGGTTGGCCAAGCATAGGCCCTACACTCTCTCTCTGGCTGTAAGGAGGACCAGGAAAGCAGCTATGGGGCATATTTAGCTTCTACCGGGGAGAATAATAAGGTGGAGAATGCTCCTAACATAGGAAGGAGTTTCAGGTGCTAGACAACCAAAGAAATGACAAATGGGTCAGAAAAGAGCAATCAAATCATTTGTTTTAATTTATTTCACATGCCTTTTTCTTCCTGTGATGAATTGTACTTGGATCTGCCATTTGTATTCAGCACTCTCTACTTCATTATATAATACCGCTATATCAACGTATATCATTATATATGCTTTATAACACAGAAATACAATTTAAAGTTGTTCTCTAGACTTTCAAGAATAACGTGATAATCATCTAAAGTACTATTTTTTAGAAAGCCTATTTAGGACATCTTGTACAAGAATGGTTGTTTTTTTAGCTCATTCATGAATCTTATATAATTCATTTTGACTCCCCAGGAGCATTGCAGAGTGATTATTAAGGGGGGAACTGGAGACTGAGGTCTGTGTCTGTGAGCAGAGATTTGGAAGAGAGGGTAGTTCACTTGATCCATGTCTTGCCCTCCCTCTCTTGAAATTAGATGAAGAGGAGGGGTCGGATGAGAACTGCAGAGCATGACTGATAGCTGTAGCCCCTATAAGGACAAAATATTTTAATGTATCTCATTGTTAGCTGTTTGTTGACCAGGATTGGGCAGATGGGTAGAGGTGACCAGGTGAAGGGAACAGAATGCACTGAGTGAGTATTGAATGATTTAGGGCAGCAATGAGGAATACAGTTAAATGTCATAGAAGTATTTTGTGGTTGTGACAAACATGCATTCTGCTTTCTCATTTTACAGTTGACCCTAATTGCTTTCCTCTCTGTTTTCCACTTTGAATTAGAACTAATTGCCTTTACATTGCTGCTCTGCTCCCACCTACATAGTTTTCCCTTTCATTCTGTAAAAACAGTTGTTTGGTGCTTCTTCATTCATGGCTTCCAGTCTGGGTGCTATTCTTGGAGCAACCACCCACTTTCTCACTACCAGTGAAGCTGTCTAAGTTCTCCTAAGCTCTTCCACACAATCCACTGCTTTTTGCAAAAGGGTTTGGTGATACTGCTCATGCAGAATTCCCCTTCAGGGAATTCGGCCACTACTTGAAAATGGTTGTGAGTAGATACAGAGTGAACAATAATATAACAAAGTCAACTGGAACTCCATGATCTACGTATATAGGAAGTGATGATTCCTTTATAATTGTAGTAATGTGTGGTTGAGTTGGGGGGGGCTGTCTCTACCTGACTCCTTAAGTCCACAGCCCCTCGATCACTGCACAAAACCCAGATTGAGCCAGTGAGAGCCCTTTTAAGCTGACTCCTTTTGATATGTTTCCATCATTCTTTGAGTACTTTATTTTCTTGCAGCAAACTATTCCAGGTTCATTTTACATTTTTCCTATCCCAGCCTCTGGAATTAGCAATTACTCCCGGGACCATTAATTTCTTTTTTAATGGAAAATGGTGTTTAGGAACAAATCTAAAGCTAGGAAATTTTGTATATTTACCATAATCATATATATTTTTATAAACACACATATATTTATATTTTATTTATATGTCTATTATCAAACTGTGAATTCATACTGATATTGACACCTCTGATTCTAAACCAAAGCCATAGAGTATGTTCTTGTCCTTTCTCTATTTAAAACTAATTTCTCCAATAGTGAGAAACCTGGCTCCCATTATACTTAAATTGATTTACTCATTACTTGAGCCTAGAACACACAGGGTAGTTTCAGTAATCCATAGCACGATAAAAAGCAAATATACAAACCTGGAATTCACCATTTTAACAGCTCTTTAAGGATATATTTACATGAAGTGAAACTTATACATCTCAAGTATACAAATTGATGAGCTTAAGAAATGCATATACTTGTGGAATCTGTACCTCTTATAAGATAGAAAATATTTCCTTCACCAGAGAAAATTTCCTGGAATACTTTCCCCATAAATTCCTTCCCCAATCCAAGCAACCACTGAACAGTCTTCTGAGTTTTTTCATCATGAATTAGTCTTACCTGTATAGTAGAACTTCAGGTAAAATGATGACTATAGTTAAATATTAAGCCTTAAATGCAGAAACTAAGTCTCTCGATTTCGTTTTTTTCTTTTTAAAAAAATTTTTTAATATTGAAGTATAGTTGACATACAATGTTATACTAGTTTCAAGTGTATAACATAGTGGTCGGACAGTTCTGTACATTATGCAGTGCTCACCATGGTAAGTATTGCTACTGTATGTCACCAAACAGTGTTATTACAGTATTATTGACTGTGTTCCCTCTACTGTACTTTTCATTTCTGTGACCTGTTTAACTGGAAGTTTGTACCTCTTAATCCCCTTCACCTATTTCACCCATCTTTTCACCACTCCCACCTTAGGTAACCATCAATTTGTTCTTTGTATTTATGCATTTGTTTCTGTTTTTTGTTTCTTCATTTGTGGTTTTTTGTTTTTTTTTTTAAATCCCACATGTAATGAAATCATGTGGATCTAGAGGGTATTATGCTAAGTGAAATAAGTCAGGTGGAGAAAGATCAACTTTGCTTTTCCTTTATCAAAATTGTTTTGCCTATTTTCCTACAAATTTGAAATCAGTTTGTTGGTTTTCCCAAAAGTTTGCAGGGATTGAAATTTTATCGAATCTGTAGACTAATTTGTTGAGAGTGGACATGAACAAGATTGAGTCTCCTAACTCATTATCATAGCATATTTGTCCATTTTTCAGTTTTTGATGATTTCTTTTAACAATGCTTTGTTGTTTTCAGTGTAGTGGTCTTAAATACCTTTTGCTGGGTCTACTCCTAAGTATTTTATGTTTTTGATACTGTTATAAATCACACTGTGTTTTTAAAAACTTTTTTCCAGATATTTATGGCTAGTATACAGGTATTGAAATTATTTTTGTATGTTGACATTGTATCCTGTGATCTTGCTAAGCTTGCTTATTAGTTTTAGCAGTTGTTTTGTGTATTATATATGGTTTTGTGGGTAAACAAACACATCATCTGTGAATAGAACCCATCTTACTACTTGCTTTCTAAGTTGCCTGTCTGCCTGCCTTGTTCTTCCCACACCCTCCTATCATCATACTGACTGGAACTCCAGTGGTATATTGTTGAATAGAAGTGGTGAGAGACGACTTCAGTGCTTTCTCCTTTTCTCAGGGAGGAAAGAGTGAGTTTCAACATTAAGTATGATGTTAGCTGTGCTTCTTTATAGATGCCCTTTATGTCACTGAGGTTTTATTCTATGTTGAGAGGTTTTTATCATGAATGGGTTTTGCATTTTGTAAAATGGTTTATCTACATCTATTGGTGTAGTGTGGTCATGGTTTTTCTCTTAAGTCTTTTAAGGTGATGAATTACACTTATTTTCGAATACTGAAACAACTTGCATTCCTGAGGTAAACTTCAGAGGGTCACCTTTTATTAATCTGTTTAGTATATTGATGAATTTAGTTAGCCTATATTTTGATAGGAAGTTTGCATCTTTATTCATGAGTGATCATTTTTCTGTAAATTAAGAAAAATCCTTGACTGGTTTGGACTTCAAGGTAATTCTGGTATCATAAAGTGAATTGGAACATTTTCTTCTCTCTTTTCTGAAAGGGTATGTATAAGTTTGGCATTATTTCTTTCTTTAATGTTTGGTAGACATCACAGGTAAAGCCATATGAACTAGAAGTTTTCTTTGAGATAAAGTTTTTATTTGTGGATTCAAGTTCCTTGAAATATAGAAGGCCATTCCAATATTCTTTTTCTTTTCTTTTTTTTAAGATTTTATTTATTTGACAGAGACAGGGAGGGAGAGCACAAGCAGGGGGAGTGGAAGAGGGAGAGGGAAAAGCAGGCTCCCTGTTGAGCAGGGACTCCCTACCTCACCTCCCCCCCCCAACCCATGCCTGCCAGGGTGATCCCAGGACCTTGGGATTATGACCTGAGCCAAAGGCAGACACTTCAGTGACTGAGCCAACCAGGTGCCCCTATTCCAGTTTTCTGTACCAGTTTATATCAATCCTGAAAGTTGTGTGTTTCAGAGGAATTTGATTTGTTGAATTTATTGACACAAAGTTATAAATTCTTTAATATTCCTTCTGTAGTAATATTCCCTTTTTTAGTCCTATTATTTATGAGATTTGTGTTTTCTATGTTTCTCAGTCTGTTTTTTCCTAAATGTTTCTAAACATTTTCTAAATGTTTAACAGTATTACCGATCTTTTAGATGAAAAACGTTTGGCTTTGGGGCGCCTGGGTGGCACAGCGGTTAAGCATCTGCCTTCCGCTCAGGGCGTGATCCCGGCGTTATGGGATCGAGCCCCACATCAGGCTCCTCCGCTATGAGCCTGCTTCTTCCTCTCCCACTCCCCCTGCTTGTGTTCCCTCTCTCGCTGGCTGTCTCTATCTCTGTCAAATAAATAAATAAAATCTTTTAAAAAAAAAAAGTTTGGCTTTGTTAATTTCTCTAATATTTGTCTCCTATTTCATTGATTTATTACCTTTGTTATTTCTTTCCTTTTACTTTGTATTTAATTTGCCTAACTTTTTTGAGCTTCTTAAGGTGGAACTTAGATGACTGATTTGAGCTAACTCTTCTAATATATGCAGTTAAAGATAGAAATTTCTCTCTGTCCTCTGCTTTAGATGTTTTAAATTCTCTTCTTCGTCTGCATCCCACAGATTTTCATATGTTGTGTTTTTATGTTCATTCAGCACAAAATATATTCTAAATTCCTTTGTGATTTCTTCTTAGAAATATGTTGTTTTATTTTTGAATTTTGGGCTGTTCTTAATATCTTACTATGATTTATATATAATTCTGTTGTCAGAGAAGATATTCCATAAGATTTTAGTCTTCTGTAAATTGTTGGTGGTTTTTAATAGCTCAGCAAGTACATCTGAAAGACTGTATCTTCTGTAGTCTTGGAGTATTCTGTTCCAAATAGAGATAGTAATTCAGCCATCATTTATATTACTTTCTGTGTATATAATGTCTCTTTTTTTTCCTTTGGCTGCTTTCAAGATTATTTGTTTTCAGCAGTTTTAGGATGATGTACTTAGGTATGATTTTTTTTTTGGTAATATACATATTTATTCTGCTTTAGGATTGCTGAGCTCCCTAGATTTGTTTTTTGTTTTGTTTTACCAAATTTGTGAATTTTTTGGCCATTTTTTCTTTTAATATATTTTTCTTCCCCATTCTCTCTCCATTTTGGATTCCAGTTATGTAAAATTTAGACCACTTAATATTGTCCGACATGTCCCTGAGGTGCTATTCAATTTCTTCAATCATTTTTTTAATATTCTTTAAATTAGATACTTTCTTTTGTTCTCTCTTCAAATTCATTGCCCTTTCTATTCTACTCTCTCAAAGCCTATTCAGTGAGGGGTTTTTTTGTTTTGTTTTTTCATTTTAGATTAATACATTTTAGTTCTAGAGTTTCCATTTGGTTCTTTTTTTTTTTTTCTATATTTCTATGCCAAGATCCTCCTTTTTTCAGCCATTGTGATGATATTTTCTTTGAAAAATGGCTGCTTTCAGTCCCCAGCCTGCTAATTACAATATGGATCATCTTGGGCCCAGTTTCTTGAGTCTCTTTCTCTTGACAGTGAATCACTTTAAAAAAAAATTACTTTGCATGTCTACTAATTCCTTTTATATATCAGATATCATGAATGATATGGTGCAGACATTCAGGATTCTGTTATCTTCTCAAGAGTATATTTTGTTCTAGTAAGCACTTAACCTGCTTATATTCAGACTCCAGAATGTCTCCTTGCAGCTGGCAATAGCTGAAATATTTGCTTGATTCTCTCAGCCATTCAGCAACCACCTCTGTCATTCAAGGTGGTGTCTCCCCCATGAATGTGTAATTTAGGAGTCAGCCACGGATTCTGATGGGTTTAATTGTGGCAGCCCTAATTCCATTTTTGACTCCTCGAGCCAGTATAGGGAGCACTCTGTGCTTGAGCTCCTGCTGCCCGTGCTGCCAGGACAGGGAATTGCCCTCACTTGAAAAGCTATACAAGGGCAAATCTCATCCAATTCTTTTGGCTCCTCTAAATGGAGGGTATACTCCTCTCCTGTTTTACCACTTACTCTTCTTCAAAGCCTTTAAATAGTTATTTTTTTTATTTTTTTTATTTTTTATTTTTTTTTTTTTTTAAGATTTTATTTATTTATTCGACAGAGATAGAGACAGCCAGCGAGAGAGGGAACACAAGCAGGGGGAGTGGGAGAGGAAGAAGCAGGCTCACAGCAGAAGAGCCTGATGTGGGGCTCGATCCCATAACGCCGGGATCACGCCCTGAGCCGAAGGCAGACGCTTAACCGCTGTGCCACCCAGGCGCCCCTAAATAGTTATTTTTTTTAAATATTTTTTTCTAAGAGTTTGTAATTATTATCTGCAGAAGAGCTAGTCTAATAAAAGTTATTTCACCATTATTGATAATGAAACTTTCTCTGATGTACTTTGTAATTGAATTATAACTGCTATCTAACTTATTAAAAAATCCATCTGTATATTTAATATGGTCAATTCTATAGATCATTGTTTGCCTATAAATGTGTTTAAAGAGGAAAAACACTGTGCGGAAGTGACATACTTTTAAATAGCACAAATAGTTATTGTATTATGAATTGAAAACATAACATATTTTAATGCCAGGCACAATGATACATGCTTTACATTCATTGCCTCATTTAATCTTATAAAGTAATAAGTATTATTGCTCTATTGTGCAGATAAGGAAACCAAATAGAACTGAACTTTAGGGAGAATTAACCAAGGTCACACAGCTGAGAAGTTTGGGATCAGACCTTGGTACTCCATCTCTTACTCTTGCAAGCACAAAGACTTTGTCTCTGGGCCACAATGGCCTTGGGATTTTTTTTTTTAATATAAAAATGTATTTTTAAGTGTGGAATACATTTATAAACCAATTGGAAGGAGCCGGTATAGAGGGGGATGTTTATTATTTACAAAGAGCAGTGTGATAACTGATGGAGCAAGTCTCAGGTGACAGGATAGAGTGAAGTTAATTGTTGAAGGAAGTCTGACCTTGAACAGATGGAAATCTTTCTCCCTTAGAGTGAAGGGAGGGAAATAGAGATTGATGTGGTTATTTAACAATATATATATATGCTTAAGGGAGGAGACAGGATGTAGAGGGAGTGAATTTACTTGATAGAAGAGTATTAGGGTAGACTGAGAGTTAGTTGAGTGGTCATTGGGTGATGTTTTGGGGAGACTGGCAGAAGTTTATTCCCTGAAGTGTAAATGGTAGAGAAGGCTAAACAAAGGTAGAATGATTAATGACTGGGGCTCAGAACTCAGTGGAGTCCGGAGCCTTGTGTTTGTAGGTGTATCGGTTATGTGGCTTCCTTTGTGCTCCACTCTCTGTGGTAAGAGTTAAAAAAAACTTGTGTTCATCTGAGCTAGGACTTATAAGGTCTGAGTGATGGAAGAACAAAGATGCAAAAGAATTACAGGTGCTTTGATAGTAGTATAGTTTTCTGTATAAATATGTGAGCTTTGTTGAGTGGATCTCCTGTTAGAAGTCTTTCTTCAGTTTGATTCTCAAGTGTGAGATGTAAGTTATCATTTCAAAAAAATAAAATGTGATGACCCCTAGTGAAGAAATAGTGTGGGCAAGATGTATGATGTGGTGAGAAAAGCTTGAGACAAGTGCGACCTGGAGTCCCATGATGTGGACTCTGATTCACTTGATGACGTCAGAGAGATCACTCATTTGGCCTTTAGTTCATTGTTGTGTAAAATGAAGATAGCCCTCAAAGTTCTACAAAAAATCTTTTTTTTCCCCCAGCTTCCAAGGTAAATTATGGAACTTATATTTTTAAAATAAGCTGAAAATTGACCTAGTTTGGGTTTTTCCAACATCGCTGTAAGAATTTGGGACAGTGGTGAACACAAAATTTAAAATTCTCTTTATAGTTCTAACTTTGTGTAAGCCTTCTACAGAAAGTTACTATTTGATGCATTTAGAAGAGTTAAATGTGTTTTGACTATTTAGAAGTCAAATTTTCTGTGAGGCATCTAGATGAATAAAATATGCATATTAATATAGTATATGACAGCACTGTTGTTCCCCACATCTTACCTAGTTACGAAGTCACCCCTGAAATTCATAGAGTAGAGTAGAGCGTATGTGTAAAAACAGTTGTCACTAATTATTCTTGGGGAATTATCTGTATTCCTAATCACTTATTTATAGGACCCATGCAAAGCCATTCAACTTTTTCAAAGGAGGAAGCATCCTAGAGTAAATGAATAATATGTCTGGCTCTAATGAGCCATTCTCTCCTTTTGATGGTGACCGACTGTGAAAGTAATGGATTTCTCAACAGGGTGAGGGGCGGGAGCACATTCCCACAACTGATGGATCATGTGAGCATCTCCTTCTGACTGTGATTACTGGATCTCATGAGAGTATATTTATATCTAACATCTGGGGTGGTAGTCGGTGGGGGGTCCTTTCTGGGTCTTTTTCAGGTAGATCTGCTTTAACCTTTATGAATCATAAGGCCCTTTTATGGACTACCAGTGGAATGCTTCTCTAGTTGGGCAGGTCAGGCAGGTGGCCCTACCTGACTGCTACAGCCCAGCACGGGGATTTGCCCTTCCTGAGCACCTCATGGCAGCAGGTGCTCCTCTAGAAAGAAGTGAGAAACCCGTATAAACATGTTACAGTAACGTGTCTCGGAGGCTGTAAGGCCTGTGTACTCTGGCCATCAGTGTGCAGAAGTTTGTTCATAGAACATACTTCATTAAATATGTTAATTTTATTCATCCAGTCAACACTTAAATACCACTGTGTGCCGGGTACTATTTTACGTCTTGGGAACAGCAGCAAAGAAGATCTAGTCCCTGCCCTCATGGAGTCACATTCCGGTGGGGGCAGGTAGGTGCTAAGCAAAGGGTGACAGGTACAGGGGTGGGAGGGACCACTGTTTTCAACAGGGCAGTGAGAAGGAAGCCTCGCAGTAAAGGTGGCAGTTGAGCAGAGGCCTGGAGGAGCTGAAGAAGTCAGACTTCTGTCCTTTGGGTGCTTTTGTGCATATTTGAAAACCCCACCTGGAGATACAGAGATGTTTTAAAAGCTCCTCTACATTGATCAACTAGAAAAGTGTTTCTTTGGAAAGCATAAATTCTAGTGGCCTGTGGCTTGGTGAGCAGAGAGACTCTTCTTTTTGTGAAGGGAAAGGTGCCCTTTCCAGGCAGATGCAGCCCCAGGCCTGGGCAGACACTGGGTGAGTAGACAGGGCTGGATTTGGGCTCCCACTCACCTCTCCAGCTGGTCTTCCGTGTGCGGTGCACGAACTGCTTAGCCCAGGAGCCCTGCATGAAGGTGTGTGGTGGAATTCTGGGCAGAGAGAGGAGAGAGCCAAAGACCCTGAGGCAGGCAAATGTGCAGGAACCAGGGAGGCCAATGTCGTGGGAGCTCAGGGAGCAAGTAGGATTGGAGGAGATGAGGTTGGACTTTGGGTTTGCTGCTACTGATCATAGTTCTAATAATATTTCTTTAGTTCTTACAGTTTTCAAAGAATGCTCAGATGTGATTTTGTATGATTTCTACAGCAACCCATCACAAGAAGCTTGAAGTTAAAAAAATAAGCAATACAATTTGCAAATACAGAAACTTAGAATTTAACTGAAGTCCTGTTTTCAGCACTTCTCTTTATGCTGTACCTCAAAGATTCGTTAATAACCTTAAGGCACTAAACCTTTAAAAAAAGAAGAAGAACACCAGTTCCCTTACAGAGTTCTATTTTCACAAAAACAGAACTTTCTGAACTCTGTGTTGTGATCTGAAGTATCAGATTACTGTTCTTTTTCTATTGTTTAATAGATTTTTAAAAATTCTCTATTGCTGTGATTTAGATGCTTTCATTAAACCATTTCCATCGATTTTCTCATTTAATGAGTATCTAAAATATTAGCTTTCATATCACAACACATTTTAGAAATGTGGCACTTTGGCTAACCCAAATCACATAGCTGTTACACCATTAATAAAAATCTCGCAAGAAGCCCTTCTTTGGCTGCGAGGGTTCTCCGCATGTTAATCAGGGCTGTCCTGTGAATTTCTTTCAGCTAGAGATGGAGAAGCTTCAGCTGCAAGCCCTCGAGCAAGAGCACAAGAAGCTGGCGGCCCGGCTGGAGGAGGAGCGCGGCAAGAACAAGCACGTGGTCCTCATGCTGGTCAAGGAGTGCAAACAGCTCTCGGGCAAGGTCCTGGAGGAGGCCCAGAAGCTAGAAGACGTGATGGCCAAACTGGAAGAGGAAAAGAAAAAGACAAGCGCGTTAGAAGAGGAGCTCTCTGCCGAGAAACGAAGAAGCACCGAAATGGAAGCTCAGATGGAAAAACAGCTCTCTGAGTTTGACACCGAACGGGAGCAGCTTCGTGCTAAACTGCACCGAGAAGAAGCGCACACCACTGATCTCAAAGAGGAGATAGACAAGATGAAGAAAATGATTGAGCAACTGAAAAGGGGAAATGACAGCAAACCAAGCCTCTCTCTCCCCCGAAAGACAAAAGATAGGCGTTTGGTCTCCATATCTGTGGGAACAGAAGGACCTGTGACAAGGTCTGTTGCTTGCCAGACAGACCTAGTGATAGAAAGCACTGACCACGTGAAGAAGTTGCCTTTGACCGTGCCTGTGAAGCCTCCCACAGGGAGCCCCCTTGTTTCTGCAAGCACAAAAGGCAGCGCGTGCACCAGTGCCGCGATGGGCAGACCAGGTATCGACAGGCAGGCTTCCCACGGTGACTTGATTGGCTCCTCTCTGCCTACTGTCCCACCTCCGAGTGCAAACAGAGTTGAGGAGAACGGACCAAGCACTGGCTCCCCAAGTAGCACCCCCCCACTTCCCAATAGCACTGCCCCTCCCACCGTGCAGACGCCAGGCATAGCTCCCCAGGGCTACTCGCAAGCACCACCTACGCACAGTTTACACTCACCGTGTGCCAATGCAGCTTTGCATCCAGGTCTCAACCCACGAATCCAAGCAGCTAGATTTCGATTTCAGGGCAATGCTAATGACCCAGACCAAAATGGAAATACTACCCAAAGTCCTCCATCCAGAGATGTCTCTCCGACAAGTCGTGACAACCTAGTGGCCAAACAACTAGCTCGGAATACTGTGACCCAAGCACTGTCAAGATTTACGAGCCCTCAAGCAGGAGCGCCCCCAAGGCCTGGAGTGCCCCCTACGGGGGACGTTGGCACCTGCCCTCCGGTCGGTCGGACCAGTTTAAAGACTCCTGGTGTAGCACGAGTTGACAGAGGAAACCCTCCTCCTATCCCTCCAAAAAAGCCAGGGCTCTCCCAAACTCCTTCTCCACCACACCCCCAACTCAAGGTTATTATGGATAGCAGCAGGGCCTCCAATGCAGGGGCCAAAGTTGATAACAAAACTATGGCTTCGCCTCCTTCCAGTTTGCCACAAGGGAACAGGGTAATAAGTGAGGAGACTCTCCCTAAATCATCTTCCCCTCAGCTGCCACCAAAACCATCCATAGATTTAACTGTGGCACCGGCAGGCTGTGCCGTTTCAGCCCTGGCCACGTCTCAGGTGGGTGCCTGGCCTGCTGAAACCCCTGGACTGAACCAACCTGCATGTTCAGAAAGTTCCCTTGTCATTCCCACCACCATTGCCTTTTGCTCTTCCATAAACCCTGTTAGTGCCTCATCCTGTAGAACAGGTGCCTCAGACAGCCTCCTGGTAACAGCATCAGGTAAAGGGATTGAAATATTATACCCTTTTTTAAGAATGTGGCCTGTCTTCTCACTTGCCTTAATTTCCTTCACATTGCCTTGAAACTTTTTTTTAGATTTGATACGGTTTTGTTTTTGTTTTTGTTTTCCTATTTCTTTCTTCTCTCTCTTTTTTTTTTTTTCCGTATTTTTCTTTAAAAGCTCCAGGGTATGGTGATTCATCTTGCTATACGAATTGTGGTTTCTTGATGCTAAGTGCCGCCTTCTTTTAAATAACCTGAAGGTTGTGGTTTGGAGCACATAGAGACCATTAATATAGAGACACTGAAGCATTTCCATGGGAAGAAAGACTGTTCCTTCTTTTTAAATATTTATCTCACAAGGCTTCATATATTAGGGGGTCGTCACCAGACAAGCTGTCTTCGATTCCATCCCTTCAGAGATAATGTTAAAAAGTCCCTTCAAGTGTTTATTAACACTACAGTCTACCTCAGATTATCAAATTGATTAGATTCACTCTGTAATTGGTATGTTCTAAGTTAATAGTGGTTTGGTATTCTTTTTAACCTCAAAAATAGAGTACGTATATTTCAAGTCTCTGTTCTAAGTTTAGTTTCTTTCAAAAGCTATTTATTCTGTTCTGAGCTGTTTTCTTCCAACACCGGAGCACAGATGGATAGTGTAGGCTGTAGTGGAGAAGGTTTTCCTTGCAGATGTGGTTTAGGAAGTAGGGGACTCTTAAAGGAGTTGATAAAGAACTGGATTTTTCCCTTTTGTTATACACTGTTGAAGAAAGCATTGCTTTTTATTGACATGACTGGATTAGTTCTTCGCTGAGTAAATGTGGCTCTAAAATAATGTTAGAGTGTCAAAGTTCTATTGAAACTTGACAGAAGTCTGTCTTACCATGGGATCTTAGTGGCTACCAGAGACCATTCGTTCTAATGAGAGGGAACTTTAAGAATTAAATGAAGGTTTGAGTCATGTTATATTTAAAACTCAGGGTGTAGGGAGTGGGAATGAGAAAAATAGGTAGCACTGTTCTTGCTAATTGTCAGGTAATGAGAGCAAAATGCCAGGACTTACTTATCTAATTATAAGCTGTCTCCTTGAAATTATGCTCATTGAGAGGCTGTTATTCATAGTTTGGCACGTAACTGGGAATTGGAAACAGCATGGACTTTGATGTCAGGTCTGCGCTGGAATCCAGGCTTGGCAATTTATGGCTGTGTGTTTTGGTGATTTTCTTGGACTGAGCAAGTTTTCTCATTTTAATGTGGAGCTTATGCTACTTATATGGGGTAGGGTGGCTATTAAGATTAACTATCCTAACATGCACAGAGCTTGGTATTGCACTTAGAGTAGCATGAGTGGTGAATAAATAGAGGTGATATTCTGGCTTCATTGATATTGCTGCTTAAAATATTTTTTGAAAATTTACTTTAGAATTGACCTCACTGTTATTACCTTGGGGTCTTTACAGGCATTCAGCATTCCATATTTTTAATTCAAAATGGTATTACTGAGCTGGACAGCCCTTCTCATGGCCTACAATGATGGTAGCTATGTTCCAGAGCTAGACCCACGCTCAAAGGAGGAATTTTTGCTGCCATTTAGGAGAACCAGAGGATGTACTATAAGGTCTGAAGGCAGTCTCAAAGCACAGGTTCCAAAATGGTTGGGAGCCGTGGCAGTGCTGTTGACATAAAGCATGAACTGTAAAATGGAGAACACTTCCTGGGACATACAAATTTTGTCAGTTTTTAAAAACTGCAAAACCATCTTTGCTTTGGACCTTGACGCTTTGCCAGTGATTGCCCCGGTCGTTACTGTGGTTTAGCTTCAGTGTCCTGGTTTCAGTGGGAAAGCTTTAAAATCAGCATCCATAACTGAGGAATAATTTGTCAGTGGGATCTTAAACTTGGAAGACAAGAGAATTCCTAATCTATTATATATTCGCCAGAACGACCTAGTGAGGATAGCGTGTAATTTTGGATAAAGGAGCTATAATCCCTCCGAAAAATGCCCTTTGCTTATGTCTAGAGAGCAAAAGAGGATAAACAGTGGGACCAAAGAAGTAGCAGCCACTGAAGATAGGTGAAACTTGTTCCTCATTTTCTCTTCTCTGATTTTGCAATTTGGCCAAAACCATCTCAGAATTCCAGGATTACCCTTGGTGGGATAAGTTTCTTGGTTATAGGGAGGAGTAGTCATTCAGCAAGCTTTTCCTGAGCATCTAGTCTGGGGATTAGTATTACAGTTAATAGGAGCGGTGATTAAATCAACTGTGGTTGTGGGTCAGCCTAACTTTTCCAAATGAGATATAGGATTTGACCTCCTTTTCATTTGGATTGCCCCTATGTCTGCCGCCATGCCCTCCATGCCCTCCATGCCCGTTGCAGCCACAAGTGCCAGAGCTCCCTCCATCTTGCTTCTTAACCTATCTGTGCCTGGGTGGACTTGTGCCTCTCCAGATCATAAGCTCATTGAAGGTTATTAATCTTCTAAATAGCCACTAATGCCATTGTGGTTGGTAGGAGCAGGGCCTGAGGACAGAGCATATCTGCCAAATCCTTGGTAGATAAATGTCTGTTCCAAATTCAATGAGGAAAAGAGCTCTGGACTGAGTCTAAGAAGGCAGGGTTAGTCCACTTCCGCCTCTTTCTAGTATCACCGTAAAGAGCCCATTAACTCTGAGCCATTAGCTTTTTCATCTAAAAATGAAATCATTGAGCCAAAAAAAAAAAAAAAAGTTCCAGACCAGAAAGATTTATTAAACTTGCCTGTTGAATTTTTCAAACAGCATTATATTACCTCTCCCTTCTTGGAGAACCACTAGATCCTGTACCTTTAAAACTCTAAAATTCTGAGTTTCTACATCAGCTTTTATCTGTAACAAACAATTATGATTAAGCTAAAGGACTCCTGAGGAGAATTGCAATGACAGAAGATACCATTTTAATGAATTATGTTGTAAATTACTTGATTAGCCGTTTTTATGGCCAAATGTTAAATTTTAAAATAGCATTTTAAATTCTTATGAATTAGAATTTCTTGTTCCTCCTGAACATGTCCAGTGAACGCATTTTGAACTGTTAGATGAACAGAAGCCTAAACCAGAAATCACCCCAGGCAGCTGTGTTTTCATACCCTTGGAAATTTATTTCTGGTTTGTTTTGGTTTTGGGGGGTTTTTGTTTGGGGGGGTGTTGTGGTTTGGTACATTTTATTTATTTGGTTCAGACATTTTTCCTTAAACATATATTTTTAAAAAATGATCTTCCATGTATGATTGGCTTAAAGTCTAAATCTGAAAATGAGATTATCCTGAGCTATGACATTAACCTTCTCCACACTCTGAAGCTGATGCCAGAAGCTGTTCTCAACTTCTCTTCCCTCTTGCATTGCATGTTCTGTCTCTTCCCTTCCTCGCCCACCGCATGTTCTGCAAGATGCTCACCTTTACTAATGTTTGCCTATGACACTGCAAAGCTGAATGACGTTTTTCTAACATCATTAAAGTAGCTGTGTGACGCAGGTCTGTTCTATCATTACCTAACCCGTCAATAAATATTACCATTTTTTATCATTGTTGGGAATTTCAAATGAACAATAAGGTGTCATGGTAAAGTTTTATTTTATTTTTCTCGTATTGATAGGATTCATTAGAATAACTTAAGCAATTGGAAATGATAGTGGGGATAAAAAATTTATTTAAACTGTAAGAATACTTGGTATTTATAAAGCATTGTTCTTATGTAAAAGATGTCAAAACTATATTGCACACCTCTTAGAAAATTTAAAAAAAATTCATGTATATTCCTCTTTTGTTTTGTATGACGGGAAACTGACTCTTGAGTGGTCTAAAGATTGAGAAAATTTTTGAATGAATATTTTCTCTTTCAGATAGCTTAACATTAGAAATAGTTTCTCAGGAATACTATATCCCAAGTTTCCATAGAAGGCAGTTAAAAATATATCTGTATTTAAATTGTCCCCCAAAGCCTGGAATTGCATTGAAAAAAAAAATGAAAACAAAATCCAAAAGAAGAGCAAACCATTTGATATGTAAGTGTTGATATTCTTTAGAGGATATCAATAACCAAGACTGCTTGGGTGAGCTAGAGGAGGTGGGGGCAGGGGGGAGGACAGTGAGAGGAGAGAGAGGGAGGGGGGAGAAGGCTGGGAGAGAGCCCACCAGGAGCTCAAGGAGAGAAACTCACTGTGTTGTGAGCCACACTCCCTTCTGTTCCACAGAGGACCACCTTGCAATGCCTTCATGTTACCTTTGTGTTTGCTTTGCAGTCAAGGTGTCATACCTTGGTGTTTATAATTTCTCTGTTTATCATCCATTTCTAATAAGTACTGATTTAATTTTTGTGGGCTTGTTTTTTGTTTGTTTTTAAGAAAATACAAAAGGTAAAATGTACCAGAGAGGAGCCTTCTTGTAAGTATGAAGTAAAAATACTTCTTTTGTAAGAAGAGCTAATGAATATCAATGGGAAAATATCATAAAGTTTAGATAAATGTTTAATTTTATGAGCATTTGAATTTTGTATGCCATTGCAGTCTAACAGGGTAAAAACAATACATTATTCATGGACCCAAATAATTAATTATGAAGATGTAATATCCAGCTTTTAATAAACAGTCTAGTTTTATTTGTATAAACTGCTTTTTTCACCAAGAATTTTTAAAATACCAAGAAATCCAAAATCAAGTTTTAATTATACGAATTTATTACTTACTAATGTAATACCCATATACGGTAGGCTATTATCCTGATACCAAGGTGGAGGAAACATATGAGGTCCATCTAGTGTCCTACTACAGGGAACGTTACTAGGTTTATGTAGAAAGCGTACCCTGAGGAGTGAATATGTGTGCAAAGCCCCCTCCATATACACCACCATTACTCTGAGGTATTTGGGGCTTCAAAAGGAAGAAAGTACAATGACTTATTTTGAAAGTTAATTGTATCTAAAACACATAAAATACTTATATATCACATTAAATAAACATTTTTACTTTACTGTTTTTACAGCCTTTTGACCAAGGAAGAATTCAGAAAATTTTCCATGCTATATGCAGCCGACTTCACACACTTAACAGATTCTCTTCTAAAGCTGCTAAATACTGATGAGAAATACCTAACTATGATAACTCTTATGATTCTTGTTAAAACTATATGGTAGAGTGTCCTGTTTTGTTGGCTGGTTAAAAGTTTCTGGTACACAAGTTGTAAAGATGGCCAGACGATAAAGTCTTCAGAATCATGTTGTGCATATTTGTGCTGCTATAGAATATTCTAGATTCAAATATATATGTTGTGCTTCTATTAGCTCTTGATACTGAATAGCACTTGGCTCCCTCCATTATTATTTTTTTTTCCCCAAAATAAGGGACTTCAAGGAATGTAAATAGATTTCTTGGCAATATTTGGTCCATCTTAGTCTGTGTAAAATTTTTAGTTAAGTACCTTGGAAACGTGGTTGAAAAAAGAAAATCTCTATTTCTTACATTATTTCTGGACCTAAAGATGTCAGTTCACTTTTCAGATTGATATTGAAATTGAGGAAATCTATACATAATTTTAAAATTCAAATTGTTTTGAAACCCTGAAGCGGAATTTGAACTTTTAAGAATGAGACAGCCATCTTAGTTTCCTAAAACCAATCACCACTTTAACATTTATCTGTGTAAGACTGACAACTAAAAAGAGTATGTCACCATGTATGTTAATTTAATTAGCAGGTACAAGATTGAAATAACAGTACAGATTTGTGCTAAGTAAATATTAACAGATTGATAATGTTAGAAACTACATAATCCTCTAAGGATACATATTCATATGTCTGTGTGTGTGTGTGTGTAATTCAGAAACAAGCGGGTAATATCTGTCTCTTGTCCTTGCTCCTACTCTCTAACTAGGGTCACTTTAACCCACAGGCTGGTCACCCTCCCTAACCCCTTTGCTAATGAGTGGTGGTCCTGCCCCCCTGGCTGGCAGGCCCACCCTTCTTCAGCAAGCTGCTGCCCAGGGAAATGTCACTTTATTATCAATGCTGCTTAATGAAGAAGGACTGGACATTAATTACTCCTGTGAAGATGGCCATTCTGCCTTGTATTCTGCTGCTAAGAATGGACATACAGGTAAAGATGGCGAGATCTTACTCTTAAAAAAGATGGAGAATCAAAACCATTGCTATGACCACAGGGTCTTTTGGTTTTGATTTTTCTCTTGCAGGTGGTAGTGGATACATTTTTTTTTTTACATGATTTAAAGTGTGTAAATACCGAAAAAAAAAATCCAAATTGTGGTTTTGTAAAAATATAAGATTTTAGGATCACCTAGGTGGCTCAGTCAGTTGAGCAACTTGATTTCAGCTCAGGTCATGATCTCAGGGTCATGAGATTGACCCCCCATTGGGTTCCATGCTCAGCACAGAGTCTGCTCAAGATTCTCTCTATCCCCTCTCCCTTTGTCCCTCCCCCCATGCTCGCTCTTTCTCTCTCAAATAAATAAAAATCTTTTTTTTTAAAGTAAGATTGTATTGCAGCTAGCAAAAAGTGATCTTTGTTTTATGCACAATGGAATGTATTGTGTATGTCAACATTTGGGGTCTAGTACTATGAACCACATTTTAGAATTGAGCCTTCCATCTGTGATCACTTTAGTCAGGAAAAATAGCTCTCATTTTTCTGCTAGAATACCTGTGTGTGAAAGTTAAAGTGACAGGGCTTAACACATGCTACAGTGAGGGCAAGTTTTAGTAATTAGAAAAGGTCATGGGTCTGAAACTGTTCTGTCGTTGGAACAATTTATAGTTATTTGGATTTTTTAAGAGAACTGAGGAGTTGTACAGCCAGAAAGGACATATTGATGGAAGTCTGGGAATTATTCTTGTTTCTTAAAATGCAAGTCTTGTGGTCAAATTTACTAAAACATATGGTAGTGCAGAAAAAGATAATTTGACTGCAAATCCAAAATCAAATAGCATTGCTCACATAAGCTGCATGATTGTTGAGTAATTCAGAGAAGTTTTCAGAGCTTCATTGCATTCAAGTGGACTAATTGGCAGAATCTAGTGAGCTAAGAAGATAGCTCATGATTTTAAAAGTACCTTCGGATTTTTCTTTACTTCAAAAGCCCTGTGGGAATTTTCTTTAATGTAGAGAAATTAAATCTAGTAAATACCATGGGGAACACGCATCCTAGATGATATTTATTCCAGAGTCAGGTGACTTTATGTGGGTTTACCTCACCATGGAATTACGTGTAGGATGACCATCACACAACAGTGTTTTAGAGGTTAATTATCACAAAGTAAGAATTTAACTATGTAAATACAAAGAATGGTATTTCAATTTGGTGAGTAGTTTTCGTTCTCTATCCAATAACGTTATTTCCTGGGATAGACTGGTGGAAAAATCTGGTAAAACATTTTCTGACACATAACAATCCTTTCTCTCATCAGCAACTCCTCCCAAAGCAACACACACACACACACACATCTCGTCTTACTTAGTTGGTGAGTCTGGGGCATTAGTATCTTCTGGAAAAGAGACTACTTTCTCTGTAAAATAGCCTGTGGAGTCTCATGTCCACCATGCTAGAATTGTCAGGTGGACCATGCATGGGAGAGGTCCTTTGGGTTTAACATCTATATAGAGCTCGTTTAGAATTTGGCTCACCATAACTCTATATGGGGAATTTAAATGGCTTTCTATTAAAATCCATAGACTGTGTGAGATTGCTGCTGAATGCAGAAGCCCAAGTCAATGCTGCTGATAAAAATGGCTTCACACCCTTGTGTGCTGCAGCTGCTCAGGGACATTTCAAGTAAGTGATGCTCTGAATTCTTCTTTTTCCCTCCAATGAAAAGTCTCTCTATAATTTGCACACATATTTCAGGTCTGGCTGAATGTGTAAACTAACGCTTAAAATCCACTGGCAAATAAATTCACTAAATATATTTGAAGATTTAAATGCAAAGCAGGACCCTAAATTTGCTCTTCTTCTTTAAAGGTAAATAGTTATATAGGAGGGAAGTAAAGAAGAGAAATGTGTTGGGTGTCCAGCCTCACGTGAATGAACTTGCTTCTGAAGAAGAAACTCGATTTATAGTCTATCAACATACATGCGGCGATACATACACTGTTAAAGACTGTCATTCCCTGTTTACCACCACCCCAACACAAAAAAGCTTTTTTACTTGTGATGGCATTAAAAATAAATCCTAGAATTATATTAATTACAATAATCTTAACTTTCGAGTGGCAATTTATTCACTATTAAGTCCCAATATACTCACCTTGTTTTATCATTTAAAAAAGTTGAAACAGAAACTTTTCATACTAAAAGTAATTAGAGCCCAAACCCAGAAGAACGTACCGACTGAAATATGTGTAAGTTCAGCAGTGATTTCTTCAGTAGCCTACCAAGTCTGTTGAATATAGCCATGGCTTTTGAAAATTAAGAGTCATGGTTTAATAAAATAGAATGTCACTAAGCTGCTTTCTCTGCCTGTGCTGAAATGTCCTGTGGGAATGCAAGCTGTTTTCAACTTTTTATCTAACTATCCTGATAGAAATGTGTGGGGTTTTTTTTTTAAGTTTTTTAAAATGTTAATTCAGTTGATTAACATATAATGTATTATTAGTTTCAGATGTAGAGTTCAGTGATTCCTCGATCTTATTATATAATACCCAGTGCTCATTACATCACATGCCCTCCTAATGTCCATCACCCAGTTATCCTATCCCTCCACCCCCAACCCCTCCAGCAACCCTCAGTTTGTTTCCTATGATTAAAAGTCTCTTATGGTTTGTCTCCCTCCCTGATCTCATCTTGTTTTATTTTTCTCTCTCTTCCCCTATGATCCTCTGTTTTGTTTCTTAAATTCCACATATGAATGAGATCACATGATAATTGTCTTTCTCTGGTTGACTTATTTTGCTTAGCATCCACATCATTGCAAATGGCAAGATTTCATTTTTTTTATGACTGAGTAGTATTCCATTGTATATATACCACATTTTCTTTATCCATTCATCTGTCGGTGGACATCTAGGCTCTTTCCATGGTTTGCTATTGTGGGCATTGCTGCTATAAACATTGGGGTACAGGTGCCCCTTTGGATCACTACATTTGTATCTTTGGGGTAAATCCCTAGTGCAGTTGCTGGGTCATAGGGTAGCTCTATTTTCAACTCTTTGAGGAACCTCCATACTGTTCTCCAGAGTGACTGCACCAGCTTGCATTCCCATCAGCAGTGTAAGAGGGTTCCCCTTTCTCCGCATCCTTGCCAACTTCAGTCATTTCCTGACTTGTTAATATTAGCTATCTGATAGAAATGTTCTTTAACATATTTCATAATTCCTGTAATATGGGTTTGAAAATTCACACTAATGTTATTAATTATAAATGTAAGTTTTAAATATTCAAAATGCATCTTTAAAGTATATGTTATTTTTTCTGCGTGTCCGATACACACCTCAGTGAGTTTATTGTTGAGGACCATAGATGCTGGTTTTGCTGTTACTTTGTGCATGTGTCCTGAGTCCTCCAGAAGGTATTTCTTCTTCAGGCCTATGCATTTATACTTATTGTCACCCAGGTTTCTGTACTGCCACTTAATTGGAAAGCCTAGGAGTGCCAGGAATGCAGGCTTAGATAGGTTTGCCAAAAGGAAGAACCCCAGGGGTTGATTAGTTTAAACATACACGAGATACAAACACATATCAATATGTAACTTATTTTTAAAATATATATAAACCAAATGTTTTCCCAAAAAGCCCAGAAAAAAAAGCATACATCTGCAGTAAAAAAAAATGAAGATTGATGTGCATTGCTCTTGATTATGATTTAGCCCACTTTTCTCCATTTATTTGAATCTGATTTTACACTTTGCACAAATGCCACAATGTCTTGGATATACCTCATTTCTTTCCTCCTCGTTTCTCAGAGCAATGAGTTTCTGCTTAGCCCGTCTTTTTCCTTGTAAGTAGCCCCCCTTCAGGAGACAGGGTAGCCTCTGCTGTCTGTTGTGCCCAAGGCAGCCCTTTGCTCTGCCTCCCTGCTGCCTTTTATAGTGGAGGCGCATGGTGCCCTGGTGTCTGAGCTATTTATAATTATTTTCTCAAGTGAAAATTTCAAAATGACTCAGCAGTCTGACTTTTTTCAAGGTTTAAGCTATTCTGAACCAGAAATAATATATATGTCAACCACAGTTCAACCATTCATCCCAATTAGTTAAATATATTGCAAGGACTCCACGTTTACAAGTTGGTTACAGAAAAGTGTCAAAACCAAGTTTTAGCACTTGATCAACACAGCTATTTTAAATTTTCATGGGAGTAATTAAATTTGTGATTAAAATATATCTTCTAGCCTTGCTACAAAACAGTACCCATATAATAAGACCCGTAGTAATTGATAAATATGTAAGTAAAAACAGTGGATGTAGAAAGATACAAAATTGCTTTAGGCATATTTCCTATATTTAATATCTGGGTCAGGTGCTTCAGAAATCAAACCAGTTTTAGTGTGATTAATCATAATCTTGTATTTAGGTGTGTAGAATTATTAATTGCATACGATGCCAACATTAATCATGCTGCTGATGAAGGACAGACACCTCTATACCTGGCCTGTAAAAATGGAAATAAAGAGTGTATCAAACTCTTATTGGAAGCCGGAACTGACCGAAGTGTAGAAACCAGAGTGAGTACCAGTTTTTTTTGGGGGGGGGGTTTATCCTGTAATTTACCCTATCTGCTAACTCTGTAGGCAGAAAACCAAAATATACTAAAAGAGATGTTGCTTTGTTTTCCTTTGCTTTTAGGCTATCAGATATGAACAGTTTCTGACCTCTGACTTCTGTTCGAGTGTCTGCTAATGAAAAGCCTTGTCTGTTAGCCTAACCAGTCCTTTATCCTCTGAACCTCAAATTATTCATCTGTAGAACAGAAACATGAGTACCTGTGTCCTGGCTATTTTCCGAATCAGGGGAGATAATGGAAGTGTAAGTTTTTAATCATTGGACAAATAGTACCTGAGCACCAGCTGTCCTCAGGACGGGAGAGACAGCAGCAAATCAAATAGTTCTGTCCTCATGGATCTTATATCCTCACAGGACGGGAGGGGCGACCATAGGCAAGTAAGTAAACAGATAGTAGCTGGATGTTTTGAAGATGGGAGTGCCTGGGGTGGGGGAATTCCTTCAGTTGGTGGGGAAAAGTCTTCATTGAAAATGTGACAGTTGGGCCAAGATCTGAAAGATGCAAGGGTGTGGGCCAAGAAGAGACCCGGGGAGAAGCGTGCCAGGCCAGGGATGGGAGAGCAGTGGTACCCTCAGTGCACCTCAGGCAGGCCAGTGTGGCCAGAGGCCAGCCACAAAAGGCCTCGTGGGCCATGGTGAGCACTGGAATAAGGCCTTTGGATGGATGGGTTTGAAGAGAGGAAGGACATGAACTGACTCATTTTTATAAGAGTCACTTTGGCTGCAGATTTGAGAATAAACTGTAGGTGGGGCAGGGCAGCTGTAAGGGAGACCCATAGGAATCTATTGTAATCCAAGGAAGAGGCAGTAGTGGTTTGGATCAAGGTTGAGGTGTAGAAATGGTGGGAAATGGTCCAATTCTGAATATATTTTCAAAATGTATATTTTATAAAAGAGCTGCAGAAGTATCACCTGTTGAGGTGGTGACAGTAACAATGATAGAAAATTATCGCATAGCGGCTGAGAGAGATCAGGCTCTGGAATCAAACCTCTGAGGCTCAAACCAAGCCTTCACAAAGCTGTGTGAGCTTAGGCAAGTTATGTTACTTCTCTGTGTCTTGGTTGACCCCTCTACCAAATGAGTCTAATAACGGTAGTCACTGTTAGGGGTATTAAGTGAAATGAGGCTGTCTATATAAAGTAGTTGGTAGAGTACCTGGGAACTGTAAGCAATAAACAGATGTTAGCTGTCACCATGGTCACCACCATCATCAATTATAACATGGGACTCCGTTGCAACGTGTGTAAACAAAAGGAAGTTTTGTGGCAAGATAGTGCCCACTGCTGACACTTAGAGGAGGGTTATCTGTGCTCTCTTTTCTTCCTCCGACTGATGTTTGTTATTGCTAAGATTGTGCAGCACCCCACAGAGTTCAGGGTCATTGTCTAATTTGCCTCAGAACTGGAAGCACTATATGCAGAAATCCACTATGGACCCGAAGTCACTCTTGGCTGTGTCCCACACCGTTCTGATATCCCCTGTATAGGGTGCACAGATAAAGTCAGGGATTTAGAAACTGAAGACAAGGAGAGTCTGATGCATGGAAGAGTCTTTGCATCTCACTTCTGGCTCAGCCACACAGAAATGTGTTTGAAACAAAACTTCTCAATTAGCCCTCCCAAATTTGTCTTCATCAACCTGTTGTGTAACACTTGAAGACCAAGGCATCAGCGCTGTGCACACTGACATGCGTCTCTCTGATGACACCCTCTCTGGGCTGGAAGAGTCAAGGAGCTTCATCGTGATCCACTTTTCATTGTGCTCAGAAATTGCTTTGTTTTTGCAGCTTCCCAGAATATTAAAGGTGTAATATCCACCACCGACCATATATTCCTAATGAAAGATGAGGGTAGATACTTAATTTCCAAAGGTTATCTGAACCTTGGATTTCTTCTGTTAGTGAAGTATTGCCTATGCTGTGCATTCCTTTCATAGGAAACATCCTTAAAATTTCCCAGGATAAAAGGGTGCCTTATCTGTTTTATAGGTCACCCTTAGATCCTGGATTGTTGTTGGTTTTATGTTTTCTTTTTTTGTTTGTTTGTGACAAGTGTACTCCTTAATCCCCATTGACAGTTTAACCCATTTCCCTCCACCCCCTTCCTCACCCTCCCCTCTGGTAACTATCAATTTGTTCTCTATAATTAAGACTCTGTTTCTTGATTTTTTTTCTCTAATTTTTTCCCCTTTGCTTGTTTGTTTTGTTTCTTAAATTCCACATATGAGTGAAATCATATGGTATTTGTCTTTCTCTGACTTATTTCACTAAGCATTATACTCTTAGGCTCCATCCATGTTGTTGCAAATGGCAAGATTTCATTCTTTCTTGTGGCCGAATAATATTCCATTGTATAATATATATCTCACATCTTCTTTATCCGTTCATCAATTGATAGACACTTGGGCTGCTTCCATATCTTGGCTATTGTAAACAATGCTGCTATAAACATAGGGGTGCATGTATCACTTTGAGTTAGTGTTCTTGTATTCTTTGGGCAAATATCTGAACAAAATCATTGGAAGTACAGGGTTTCCAAAGTACAGAGATAAACAGTATATTTGATAGAGGAACTGAAGAAAATAATTATTTCTTATGACTTTTAATAAGAAATCAAAGGGGGAATGGAAAATTGAAAGTTTTTCAGAAATGATTACATAGGGGCGCCTGGGTGGCACGGCGGTTAAGCGTCTGCCTTCGGCTCAGGGCGTGATCCCGGCGTTATGGGATCGAGCCCCACATCAGGCTCCTCCGATATGAGCCTGCTTCTTCCTCTCCCACTCCACCTGCTTGTGTTCCCTCTTTCGCTGTCTGTCTCTATCTCTGTCAAATAAATAAATAAAATCTTAAAAAAAAAAAAAAAGAAATGATTACATAGCCCTTGTAATGTAAAAATCAGGAAAAAGTCAAGAGATTTGACTAGGGAAGGTCAGGAGCACTTAAACTCTGGGGCCTAATTAAGGGTTACCCAAGTAAAGGTGTCCATAGCCCAACAAAGAATAAGCCATGAAATGCTTTACCTAGCTGGAGTATGCCCAAGGACTCTAAGGTATTCCATTTACTGCCCAGCCCTGGTCTTGCCTTAGCCAAGTCGACTTCACTGGTATGAAGTACAGAACCAGAGTAAAGTCCACTTCATCAAGAGATGGCTTTAGCAGATGATCAGATGACTCACTCTAAATGTACATTGTTACCACGTACTGTCTTTCCTTCCTTCTACTCCATAAATTTTTTAAAATAAAGGTGCTTTAGCTCACTGAAAGATATTTAATATAGCAATATGAAATACCCCATGTGAAAAATTGGCCAAAAAGAAAACAAAGATAGGAAAATAAAATAAAAAAATACAAATCACCAAAATAATTCTTTCTTTAATGAAAGTCTTAAAAATGTCATGAAGACTGGTACCTGAGTGGAGGGAAGACCCTTGAGAGATGGAAAGGGGACCAAGATTTTCCCTGTAAAAGTACTTGTCAAACTTTGGTGCATCGGAACCACCCAGAGGGCTGGGCCTCACCTCCAGACTTTCTCATCCAGTGGCTCTGGGTGGAGGTTCAACTCTCATTTCCAACAAGCTCCCCAGGGATGCTGCTACTGCTGGTCTGGTGACCACACTTGAGAACCACTGCCCTAGAAAAGAGTTCTGAATTTACTCTAGCAACCAGCTAAGTGGATGATGAAGGCCTCGCAGAATTATCTTCTAGAGAATGGTCCCAATAATTGTAGTTGGAACATTTTCTAAGCGTGCATTTATCAGTTTCCAACTGCAATCACAGAACTCTCAATAGAGGCCCATAGACATTTCATGAACTTATTTGGCCTTGCTTTTCCCATACGTCTACCTTTTCCCCATCATCTAGATTTTTTTCCTTCAAGAGTCATTGGCATAAAATTCTAAGATCACCAGTTAGGACTGCCCTATAAGTAAAACTGGCTTATAGCAGCATTCGTTTAGTACATTCCTAGTAATACTGCACTTCGTTTTAAATTTTGAAAAATCTTTATGCTAAAGTTCATTCTCTTTTGTATTATTAAACTCCAGATGGTTAACTGTTGAGTGGAAATTCTTACAAAACAGCAAACATGAGTCACAGCAATGGGAAATACAGTAATTGACAGAGGTCAGAGAACTTGACTCAGCTCATCAGTGATATTCAGGATTGGAATGCCTGCTTTTCCCAGCTCACTGGTTCATGCCCAAGAACATTTAGAGGTGAATTTTAAATAATACTGTTCTCAACATTACTGTTGTAATCAACCCTTTCTTCCTGGTCATTTTATTTTCAGGATGGCTGGACACCAGTACACGCAGCTGTGGACACTGGTAATGTGGACAGCCTCAAGCTTCTTATGTACCATAGAGGACCAGCTTGCAGAAACTCTTTGCATGAGGAGGAACCCGAGTCAGGTGTCTTTGACTTGGATCAAGGAGAAGAGAGTCCTGAAGGCACATCCAAGCCTGTTGTTCCTGCAGACCTCATTAACCACGCTGACAGAGAAGGCTGGACCGCTGCCCATATTGCTGCTTCAAAAGGTTTTAAGGTGTGTCTGGTAGCAGCTGGCATCATTACACAGTTGTAATTTGATGAGTGAGACAGATGTCTGCTACTGACTGAGTGTATTTCAATGGAATGATTGGAGACTGACTGATATCCTTGCCGGAGACAATCAGCTACCAATATGAACTGACTTCTGTCCAGTAGTATTTACAGTCAACCATAAATGAGACTTCTTTTTTTTTAAATAAGAGTTTATTTATTTGAGAGCGAGAGAGAGAGAGCGTGTACAAGTGGGGGGGGGCAGAGGGAGAAGGAAAAACAGACTTCCTGCCTGTCATGTGGGACTCAATCCCAGGCCCCAAGATCATGACCCCAGCTAAAGTCAGATGCTTAACTGACTGAGCCACCCAGGCACCCCGACGCTTCTAAAAAAATAATACTTGGAGTTTGTTAACAAATGTGGGAGTAATTTCAGACATTTTTTTTAATCCCAAGTAAAATTAGGAGAAAGAGTTTGATGTTAATTTAGTTGACTAGATTGTTTGATTCAAGGACCAAGGCCATGCTACTGGTTAGAGGGAGGGCCAGAATTCAAATGCAGGCTCTTGACCCTGACCTTCCTCACTTATACTCTTCCTGTGCTGATTTACTGGTAGGTAAGAGGGGGCTCAAGATGTCACTCATCAGAGTAGAAAATGATTGATTATTAAGGAAATAGTAGGCCATTCACTCATGCTTTTTTCTGTTTTGATCAGTTTAGCAATAATGTACTTTAGTGATAAAAAGCTATTAGGGAGCTCCTGAGTGCAAGGCACTCTGTAAGCTGACATCTGCAGGGATCATTTATACCATCAGCTAACTCCTGGTTCAGTGGCAAGAGAACAGGATACAAGACAAGTGTAGATAAGGGAACATAACAAATTAAAATAAGGGTAATGGACATGCAGTTGGCACAGTATAAAAATGCAAATTTTATTTTATTTTCTGAAAAAAGAATGCACATAGAGAGCAGAGTCACAGGGATCTTAGGCTCAGAAATGGCTCTTTCGGGAGGCAATGGAAGTGATTTTGGCCTTGCAGGGTGGGTTAAATTTGCCACTCATCACTGGGATTGGAGAGTCATTCAGATTGGGCAGCAGCAGGAACAGAGACTGCAAGTAGGGAAGTGGGCAACAGCACTGGTTGGGCTGATGAGGGGTAGTGAGAAATAAGATGAGACTGGGGGGTTTCATAGTTTGGTGTGGACTTCAGTGACATTTTAAGGAATTGGGGCTTTATTTACTGGTCAGAGTAAAGCCACCGAAATGTTTTGTACAAGGGAGCAAAATAATCAGCTCTATAGTTTGAATGATTAATTCAGCAATAACATATAGAAGATTGGGGGTTATGAAAAAATTGGTGGCTGGAAGGAGAGACTGGTGAAAGATGAAGAGAGTGGCAGAAATGAGAGACATTACAGACCAGAAGTGTCCATAGTGCAGAGAGATTAGATGCAGAAAAAGAGGGAGCGGACGAAAAGGGAAGCAGTGACCTTACCAGAAAGAGAAAAGAAGAGGCGTCATTGTTATCAGAAGATAGAACGTGGGTTTAGACATACTGGATTTAAGTGCTGAGATGTTCATCCAGATGGAGATATCTGGGAATAGCTAGAAATTGCATTTGGAGCTCTTGGTAGGGTAACTTCCTGTTATTATGACCTAGAACAGAAGCTGTTCATTTTGGACTTTTTTTTTTTTTTTTTTAGTGAGAAAAAGGCATGATTTAGTTAAATGTGGAGGTATTGCTTGTTAGTAGTTTGCTCCTATTTTACCCTTTAACAAAAAAGTACAAAAACTTTGTGAGCTTGATATACATGTCTTGATTTGAATGAGATGCAATGCATATATATGATATAAAAGTTTTTAGGAGGCAAAGATGAGAACTGTGAAAAGTTTACATTTGAAAATGCACAGTTCATCTAAGACCATGAATCTCATTTGGTGGTAGAAAGGCACATTGAAGGGGTTGTTTTCAACCTACTTCCACCCCCTCAAGAAAATCTCTGAGTATAAGGCAAGATGTTACTGATAGGAGTGGGTTATATACATGCTCAACCTGGAGGGAAAAAAAAAAAAAAAAGAAACCCAGAGCATCACTGATCCAGAATGTTCAGCTGCTGAACCTCTCATGCTAAGCAGAGAGAGAAAGCGCTCCCAGGGTGAGTTACCCTGATGTGTAGGGCATTTATGTTGCTGTTCAGCTCTTTAATTATGAACTCCTTATTAGTCCTGGTGCTTTTTGTAATCAAGGATGGTATCTTCCTGGATCCTCAGGCCCTTCGCACACTAGATGCTCTGTCTGTCATTGTTGAGTAAAGGGGAATATGACCGCTTTCTCTCATGGAAAATGACTCTCCCTGTATTTTCTTTAAGAGGCAGAAGATAAATTTTGAACGAGAAAAGAGAGATTTTTAAAAGTGATCATGACTGACAACTCTGGCACACTGCTGAGTAGAATCATAGATTAAAATAATAGATTTTTTTTTTAAAGCCCCAGAATGGATACTTCATCTTCCAGTCTAGCCTCTTCATTTTATGATTAGGACATTTAAGCCCTGGAGGGAGTAATAGGGAGAAGTTGGGAATGAAGGCCAGATTGCCTGGTTTCATTATCTTCACACTGTACCATGCTGCCTTCCTTCCTAGTCAGAGGTATTGGAAAGTTCTTCTGCGCCATTTGCCTAATACAGAGCTCATGTCCTGGCTGAGATAGTTCTCCAGAGAGGTAATCCATTTACAGCTAAGTTCCTAAGCCTGATTTTCTGGGAAAAAAAAATAATTACAATTCTGAATTAATCATTGTGTGGGTGAAAAATTCTACCTTCACCACAAGCAGAGCTTAGAAAATGGATGTTTCTTCTCTGTCCAGCAGCATATGTGTCTGACCTACGTAAGGTAGCAGTACATCGTTACTTGTTTCCACGTGTTTTTCAGTAAAAAATGGTGGAATTTCGAGCTTGAAGGAATATAGCTCATGAGACCGACCTCCTCATTTTGTAGATGGAAAAAAAAAAAAAAAAAAAAACCAAGTCTCAGAAAATAGTGTAAGGTCAGTTCACGGAAGGTCAGATTCCCAAATCACTCTTCCCCCGTGTTAGTCCTTGTTCTTTCTCCCAGTGGTTAAGCAATTTACGCAAGTCACCGTTGAGTGTTTGGTAATAGGAGTGCCTCTCTCTAAAGCCGGCCTGTGATGAATCATTGAGCATAAACCTTTGTTTTCATCACAGAGTGAATAGAAAGAAGAGTTTCTTAATGAAACTCGGCTGTGTCATGAGACCTTTGACATGTCAACTTTGTGCAGCAGAAACATGAGGGAGATTTTCTGAATTTGATATCTCTGTTGTTGAAGCTCTCGTACAAAGAGATTCTTTATTTCGGAGGACTGTGTGTGTTTTCGGCTGCAGGACTAGATTCTAATTCTAGTTTATGTATATGACTGGAGCTGGTGGCTTCAGTTCTCAGGGTCTCGCTCAGTCTGTCTGGGTTAACGTGCTGATGATCTCATGCACATTCCTTCCTCCGCTTTCAGACCCTGCCCCATCCTCATTTCCCCTCCTGTTTCCAGGACCATCTTTCTCTTTGTTTTTCTGGTTTTCTCTTTTGTTTAACCATAAGCAACTCCCACGCTCCATTTGCGATTGGCTGGTCCTGTTTTTTAGGAGCTTATCCAGTCTTTCAGCTTTAACTGTGGCTTCTGCAGTAACTGGCCCCAAACCCCGATCTTCAAACCTAGCTTTTTACCTGTCTTCCAGACATACCTTTCTAGCATCCTAGCGGTCATCTCTGGGCAGGCCTACTGCCCTCTGATCAGGCCCTCTGATCAGGCCTACTGCCCTCTGTATCAGGCAGACCACAACCCTAACACAATGCAAGAATGGCCTAAAGATGGTGACAAGAGGGCACCATCTTTAGGCCATTCTTGCATTGTGTTAGGGTTGTGGTCTGCCTGATACAGGATTCTCTTCTAGCCAGGGAGTGTCAGGCACTTCCTCTGAGGCAGTAGCATCCATCCGAGTGGGTGGTCTGGATGAGGGTGTGTATTTCAAGTATAGGCCCTCAGGGGGCTCCGAGATTTAGATCTCCTCTCCCTGGGTCATGGCTGCAGGGAATAAGGTTGTGGGAGTCACTCCGTTTCTTCCTCGTCATGCGGAATTCGGTCACTGGCTGGGAGAGGAGAAAGATAAGATACTTATGAAGTTGGACCAACTCTTATGAAGTTGGAACCAGATGTGGATCGTGGTAAACAGAAATCTATGCTTTGGAATCTGTTTTTATGCTTTAGATTCTCAACAATTATTTTCCTTTTTCCCTTAACTTTTATAAAATTATTTTTGAAAAGGCCAGACTGACTCAGCTGTTAGTAAACAAAGGGAAGGCTATATTTTTTAACACTTATTCCAGAATATTCAGTGCAGAGTATTGCATCCTTGCTTAATTGGAGCAGCAGTGATTAACCGACAGGATCCTACAGGATTCTAATCTAAACTTAGCCAGCCAGAGTCCTGTTCCACCCCTTACCCAGGACGTGGACTCTCCTTGTTTTCCGCGAACACATTTCATGGACCTGGGTTTTGACCCTTTTCCTCCTTGTGCTCTGTACTTTTTCCCTTGCATGATCTTACTTATCCCCAGTTTATAACCTATAGAAATTCCAAAATACTGTCTCCAGCCTTACTTAACCATTTCCTGAATCTATCCAAGCAGGTCCTATTCAGGAGGGCCACGGTTTACAGGGCATCTCCTTGGAAACTAGAGCAGCAAAATTCCTTTGCCCAGTGCAGTCATTCTTTATGCCTGTCATCCCAGTGTAACTATTAACAGTACCCCACTTTTTACTCTTGAAAGTACACCATTTGGGGAATTATATGGTAACCCCATTGATGATTATATTCACTTTTGCTTCATCAGACAGCTCCATGTGGCTGCATCCCCGTGCTCCCATGTTTGTGCTCCTTGGCCCAGCTGCTGCATCTCTTGTTCCTTCTGAATCCAGTACCATCACCTCGCTTTTGTGTTCGCTTGTTCCTCTTCCTGACTTAACGAATTCAATGATTGGTACAACTAGATTTTATTTTATTTTATTCCTTCACATATGAATGTTGACTATGTTGCCTCCTCCATGTCTCGTGGGCGCTGCCCCTGGGGAGCCCTCCTCGTCTGCTTCCTGCAGGTTCCACCAGACTCTTCATCTGCGGCCTCTCCACCCCCTTAGCCCGCCATGAGAGGGACCTTTCAGACAGGGGAACTTGGTCATGTAATTTCCCTGCTTAGCGTCACTTCCAGGATCGTGCCAGACCTATATGGTGACAGACAAGTCCCTTCCTGATCTAGACTCAGTTTACCTCTATAGGCACACTTCCTGTCTCCTCTCCTAATGCATTCTGTGCTCTCAGCAGGCACTGGTGGCTGCGGTGCAAACACCCTGTGCTCTCTCTTCCCTCCCTTTGTCTCGTCTGTTCTTCTCATGACCTCAAATGGCCTCTTCTCCTGTCCTGACCCTTCCCTGTCTGGAAAACATCTCAGCTTAAGTCTTGGCTTCCAGAAGTGAGGTGTTCCCAGGGCACCTCTCCACACTTCGCTTAGAGCGCTTCTACTTTAATTGTTGGCATGCCTGTCTCTCTTTCCATCTCCTCCAAAAAAAGAAATCAGTTTTCCATTTTTGTATGTACTGTGTCCAGCAGAGTCTCTGGCCCATGAGTACTGTTGGCTGAACCGATAAGTGAATGGACTGTTACTGCAGTTCTTTCTTACTGAGCTCCTACTTTTCACCCTCCTTTCCAGTATACCTTCCAAATGTACCAGTTGGTTTTCAGAATCAAGCTTCTCATGGCACTCTGCTACCTGAATATATCCTCATGCCTACAGAAAACCTAACTTCATGCCAACCTTAGAACTCAGCCCTTCACAGCTAACTCCAGCTGTCTTTGTCCACTCACCCCGAAATCTACCTTGTTGCTTATGCCATTATTTCTCATTTTAACAGCCCCCATCACCCTGCCCTGCCAGACAGTGGGCATACCCACACCCCCAGTGGATCCCCCCTGTGCATTTGCAGGCTGTTTTCACTCTCCCTCCCTCTGCCCAATGTCAGACTCTCAGCTCCTTACCCTGACTTTGATCTTCTATCTAGCTCTTTGGACTTGGGGTTCCTTCTTAGTCTCCCTGGCACTTCTTCCTTGCTTCTCAGCTCTCCTTAAAGGACCGTGGCAGAGGTGGGCCACTGACCTTCAACAGCTCTTCCCCCCTTCCACTAATAATGGATTCTGCAGAGTTTGGGGCCCGTGACCACCCAAAATAAAGACTACATTCTCCAGACTCCTTTGCAGGTAATAAGGTCACCTACCTACGTTTTGGAGAGTGGGATGTGAGTGAAAGTGAAAATTTAAGCTTAAACCTCTGCTTTTTAAGTCTCTGTTGTAGCAGATGTATCTCTATCGTGATGAATAGGACTTTGGTTTAAACCCACTTGTCCAGATCTCTTGCTCTATGTCACTTGGGTAGGACACTGCCCGGTTTAGGCCTCCTGGGAATCCATTTCCAGAGGCAGTGATTGGCATCACAGCATTTATCCTGTTCACAAATCCCACCCATCGAGGAGAGAGCTTAGATTCTTTTCTCCACCTTTCCTTTCTTTTCCACCTAGTACAACTTTGGACATCACTTCAGTGCCATTTTGCCCACGTCTCTACGACACTTTGCATTCTACCCCGAGAAGCAGAATTATTACCTTACTCATCGTCACAACCCTTAGTTCTAACAGAGGACCTGGCAGAGTGCTTGGTACCTCTTCCTTAAAGTGGCCGGGGGTAATGAGCACTAAGTATTTGCAAAGTGTTAAAACTGTGCCTGGCACTTAGTATGCACTCAAAAACTGTAGCTGTGCTTGTTAAGTGTCAGTTGGGTGGAGGTTTTCAACTTCTTCCTGTTCCCCATGGAGCCCAGCATGGTGTGGAGCTCACACTTGCAGAGGGTTTGGAGATGCATCACCCTGCTGTCCTCCTGGGGACCGACATTGCTTGCTTCCTTATAGAGAAAGTCATTGCTTGTATTATTGCCCACTGACCTACCTGAGAATAATAAAAATTATATGCAATCCACTTCAAAGGTCAGAAGTAAAAGAATCTTGCAAATTTTGGTTGCATCTTTTATCATTTCTGTTTGTGATTTGAATAACGTCACCTAGAAGAATTATATTGAGATCAGTGATATTCGTTGATGTGTTATAATTCCTCACCACTTAATTGAATATTTGGGCTATTTTCTAATTAGTGATTATGTCGATTATAATAATAACACCTAATAAATATTGAGAGCTTAGTACCTGCTGAGAATGTAAACTTTTTATGCATCTTTTCATTTAAATCACGTAACAACCCTATAAATACAGATATTTAAACAAAGATAAGGAAACTGAAACAGAAAAGTTAAATGATTTACCAACAGTCATAGATAAAATCATTTACATTTGCAAAATTAGGATCCAGGTCTGTTTTTGCTTTTGCTGCAAGTATTAACTTGCATAATAAGGATATTATTTTTATCTCCTCTCTGGGAATTCACAAAGTTTAGTGCTCCGATTGCATTCTAGTTAATTTCCCATTAAAGTTTATTTCTAAGTCAGCATTTCTGAATTTTTCATTTACTATCTAATGCATTTACTGATATTATACAAATTAGTCATAACAGTTTGATAACTGTTATTTATATATTTGACTTTGTTTTCAGTTCATTTCTTGGCTTAGGGAGTTTTTGAATTTGAACCCCAGACTTATCTACAAAAAAAACAGACTTTGATTACAGTTGTTGGAGGAGATCCCTCCAACCTGAGCAGGGGCAGTGAGAAACCAATGCTCTAGTCATTTCCCTTTGCAGGCAAACCCCTGGTTCAGCTTCTCCATTTTGGGGCTCTAAAGACCTAGTCTCCCATCCCCCCAGCATCTGAAAAGATTCCCTACATCCACTTGGCCCTCACACCAGCATTGGCTTCCTGTTCAGATTTCACTTAATTGGTGGTTTTATCTTGCTTGCTTTCTTTTTGACCCTAAGGGATTTCCTGTACTTCCTTAAGAACTCATGTATTAAAGTCTGTTTTGGGGACAATATGAAGCAACTGGAACTCACATATACTCCTGGTGGGAGCGGAAATTGGTATAGCCACTTCTGAAAGCTCTTTGCAGTGTATACTGACCTAGAACAACATACGCATAACCTGTGACCCAGCAGGCCAGCTCTGAACATAACACCCAACAGGAATGTGTACATGTGTCCATCAAAGGACTCGTACTAGAATGTCCATAGTAGGGGCGCCTGGGTGGCTCAGCCGTTAAGTGTCTGCCTTCGGCTTAGGTCATGATCCCAGGGTCCTGGGATCGAGCCCCACATCAGGCTCCCTGCTTGGCGGGAAGCCTGCTTCTCCCTCTCCCACTCCCCTTGCTTGTGTTCCCTCTCTCACTGTCTCTCTCTCTTAAATAAATAAAATCTTTAAAAACAAAAAAAAAAAGAATGTCCATAGAAGAACCTGGTGTCCATTAACAAGAGAATAGATAATTATGACGTATTCACATATACCACACATGGAATACCACACAGTACTTTTTTTTAAAAAAAGGATAAACTATGATTACTCCCAACATATGGAATTTTATAGACGTTATGTTGAACAAAAAGAAGCCAAATATAAAAGTGAAATTGCAGTGTGATTCCACTTATATTAAGTTGATAAACAGGTTAAACCAATCACTGGTATTAGAAATCATCACAGCAGTTATTTGTGGGATAAAGGGGAGGGGCTAGTGATTGAGATGGAACATACAGGAGGCTTCCAGAGTGCACCTTACATAGTTATGTTCACTGTGTGATACTTCAAGCTTATCTGTGTACTTTCCTATGAGTATAGTATATGTCAATAAAAATATTTACATAAAAAGAGGAAAAATTATGTTTCTGTGTTTTACAAAACAGAAAAAGATGTTTTACAGCAAGATTTTCAGACTACCTGGTTTACTAATGTTAGAAGTGAAAAAATGAAATCCACCCAAAGCCTGTGTGTGTGTGTGTGTGTGTAAGGGAGAGATGGAGTGTTGCTTGTTTTGTTGCTAGTTCCTTTTTATGGTTCTGATCTGTTCAGTTTTGTGCTTATTCTGGTGGGATATCCGTAAACAAATCATGAAGTAGTTAAAGTTGGTATTTCAGGGGTTGTTGGCCAGTATCCTGATGTTCCATCCACCATGCAATTACTTACTTGAAAATGTTTACACGTATATTGTCTTACTTCTACGTTGTTATGAAAAATTTTGGAGAACTCAGAGTTTCCAGTTCATAGGTTACTGATACTTTTTTGGTGGGGATCTCCTGAAGCAACATAAAAGAAGAAAGAGCTGCAAAAGAGAGGACGCGTATCTTCAATATCTACTGGGAAAATTTTTCTAAAAACTCAATCAACATGGTGCTCATATTTTTCAAATAAAAATAGGGAAGTGTAAGATCTTAAATACAAAAGTGCTTGTGGGGACTCTGAGGCAGAATTGTTAAAATTGGAGCCCTGCACTTACATGACCAGGAAAATAGTTCATCATCTAGAAGATAGCATGGAGCACCGGTTGTAGCAAAAGTCTTTTTGCTTCATATTGCCAAATTACCATAAAAGGAGACTGTCTGCCGAAGTCAATTTCTTTCTTAATTTCACTCTGCAACATGAGTGATTAGTAAGCTTTTTTTCTCTTGAAACCTAAGAGGCTGTTCTGTGGAGCGATGTTGTGGTCTGTGATTCACATTTGAATGAAGCACTCTTTGCTTTCCATCTTGAGCCAGTGTTTAGATTAATGTGTGTATTTGGGTTGCTGGAATTGAAATACGATTTCTAGCTGAGAATTTCTGATTTGCTTGTTACAGGCGAATGACTTTTCCCTTGAATTTTTCATTTGAGTTTATTCATTTGGACGTGAGGTAATAGAGCCTCTGCCTTTACAGAACTGCCTGGAAATCTTGTGTAAGCATGGAGGGCTTGAGCCAGAAAGGAGAGATAAGTGCAACCGGACCGCGCACGACGTCGCCACTGATGACTGCAAGCATCTGCTGGAGAATCTGAGTGAGTACCATTCGCAGCTTTGTTCGTCCTTCCTCACACTGCCAGGGCCTCTGGCACAATGGAAGATATTCATGCAGCTAGGGTTTTCTCATTCACTTCTTAGCCTTCTTTGAACCGTAGCAACTACAAAAAACATTTTATTATAAATGTGGTAATTGTGTTTTCCATGCAGAATGGCTTTTTAGAGAATTAGTTGCTATTCAAATAATGCTGGCTCTTCTTTGTATTTTAATGACCTCAGACAGTATTTAAATAATTACTCCTCTTTTCTTTTGGACTTAGATTGTCTCTCTAAGACAGGAGATGAATAGGGTATGAAGAATCATGGCTGGGGCTGGGTACTACCATTAGCTGATCATACAAATGTAGGAAAGTTATCTTTCAATGCCTGGTTGCCGACCTGCCTATGAAGATAATTGATGATCTTTTGGGTCTCTTCCAATTCTAAGAGTATATGCTCCTCAGCACATGTTCTAAAAGGTTCACTTGTGGGTTTATGGAGTATGGAGTTTCAGATCATACAAAATATTACAATTTCTTATATCAAGATTATCACTCAATCCATCCAATCAGCCAGCTATATCAGTATTTCGACTTTAACATATATTCTAACACTGAGACAGAAAATGAAAATAAACATAAGAAATAAATTATCACATGGTATGTGAGACAGTAATTTATGCTATGGAAAAGACTCGGGAGGACTGGGAGTGTGTGAGGATGGGTTTCAGTTTTTAAAGTGATGGTCAAGGTAGCCTCACTCGTAAGACGTTGAAGCAACCACTTGACGGAGGCGAGCAGGGCAGCTATGTAGACTCTCAGGTAAGAGTTTTCCAGGCAGAACATCAAGTGGACAGAGGCCCTCAACTACGAGCATATCTGTTGTGTCTGAGGGTGTCTGAGGAGCTGTAAAGAGGGCAGAGTGCTGGGTTGGAATGAGCGAGGGGAGAGAAGTTATGAGATGGGATGAGGTGGCGGCCTGATCTGGTTAGAATTTGTAAGCCGTTGTAAGGTAACCCTTTCAATGTTTGAGCTTCACAGTGACAGGATCCACTGTACATTTTCATAATTTCTGTGGCTTCTGTGTTGAGAATAATTGTAGGAAGTCCCAGGAGAAGTCAGAGAGGCTTGTTAGGCCCTTGATGTCTTCCCGTGAGAGAAAATATTGACAGCTCACTCTAGGATTGTCACAGATGAGGTGGTGAGAAGGGGTGGGATTCTGGAGACAGCTGAAGGAAGAGCCAGCAGAACTTCCTGATGGACTGAATCTGAAGCATGGGGGTGGGGTGGGATTCGTGTATCACCCCCAGGAATTCAGCCTCAGCGATTGGCAGGATGGAGTGGCCATCACCTGTCAAGGGGAAGGCTGTGGGTGAAGCAGATTTTGCTAGTGAATATCAGGAGTTCCGTTTTAGGGGTATGAATGTGAGATGTCTGTTAGGGTGTCTGTGTGGAGATGCCAAGTCAGCAGGAATCCCGGAGATGAGTATGAGCTGGATACATAAATCTAAGAGTCAGCAGTTTAGAGACGATATTTAAAGTCATGGGACTTGATGAGATCACTAAGGAAGTGAACACAGAAAAAGTACAAGAAAGGAGCCCTGCAACACTCTATGGTTAAGAACTCTGGAAGATGTGGAGGGGCCAGCAAAGAATCATTACAGAGTGACCAGTGAGGCATGAGGGAATCCTGTGGGAGTGGATCAGAGAACAGAGAGAGAGCAGTTGTGTCGGAAGCTGTTGACAAGGTGAGAACTGAGAATTAATGATAATGGAAAAAATAATCTAGTAGTTGGTTAATAGAAAAAGCCAGTTTAAGAAGGGAATCATAAACATAGGCTTTTTTTAACATTTTATTTTCATTTTAATCATACAAATACTTCTTTCATCAACTGCCAGGTGAAGGTCTTTACCTTAGTATGGTTTTGCGGACTGAAGTTCCACATATTCTTATTTGAAAACCATACCTCTAATGCTTCATCTATGATTTCTAGTGTTTGAGGACTTAAACATATTTATAAAGCATGAGGACTTAAACACATTTATAAAGCAAACTAAATTTTTTTCTAATTTTGTGTAGTCTCATCTATACCTCATTAGGTGACCTTTTTTTAATACCTCCTCTGTTCAGTGTCTCTAAAGTGTTCAACTTCATTTTTATAGGATTAGTAAGTCATTTCATCAGTTTATGGAATATTTAATTTACTAATTATAATAATGAGTTCAGTAGATATAAAAGATTAGTGAATAAGCACAAATGATTCTTGGTGAGCTCATAATTCAGTTCATGAGAATAGAAGTACATCGGACACTGCCCACTTCAGTGGGGCCTCAGTCAATTGGTGTCACAGACAGATTGGAAAGATCATTTAAAAAGCTTGAACTGCACTGTTCACTATTTATTAAATACTCACTATTATTTACCATGTAACTGACAGTATGTAAAATTCATTTCAAACATGAGTTCCTTTAGTCTTTATAACAATTTAACAGCACATTCCTAACATTCTGTGGAAGGAACTGGGGTATAGAGAGATCACGGCAATTCACCAAGTACACGTGGCTAGTAGGAGGCTGGCCCTGAGGCTCAGACCGAGGTCTGTAGGAGTCTGAAGCCACCATCACTGACCTCTACAACTGTAACCTGCCTTATTCATGCTGTTATCGATGTTGGTGAGGAGAAAGGGCAACATAGAGAATTCAGGGTCAAGAGAGCACTCTGGTTTTCCCAGGTTTTTTTTTTTTGTTGTTTGTTTGTTTGTTTTTAAAGAATTTGAGAGTCTTGCTGAAGGGAAGATGAAGGGAAGGGCCAATGAACTACAGAAGCCCGAAGATACAAGGAAAGATAAACAATTCAAGCAACATGATTCCAAAGAAACTGTGAAGAGTTTGGGAGACCAAAGTTTGCTGTAGAAGGGCATTCAGTTAATAATATCTAAAGAAATACGATAGCTGCCCTTTGCTTTGTATTTAAAATGTTTGGTTTTTCCTATCAAGGTTTTGTTTTGTTTTGTTTTTTTTCCTAATTCTTTTTTTCTTTCAACAGACGCTCTTAAAATACCTTTAAGGATTTCAGTGGGTGAGATTCCACCAGGCAACTATGGTTCAGATGACTTTGAATGCGAAAACACAATATGCACTTTAAATATCCGCAAACAGACATCATGGGATGATTTTTCAAAAGCAGTGAGTCAAGCTCTGACAAATCATTTCCAAGCAATCTCATCTGATGGATGGCGGAGTCTGGAAGATGTGACATTTAATAACACCACTGACTCCAGCATTGGCCTCAGTACCAGCAGTGTGCGATCCGTCATGCTAGGTATCGGCAGTCCTGTGATGAAGAGAAAGTTAAATTTCTGGGTTTATTTATGTTTATGGGCTCCATAACCTGATACTTAGTTCATTGATTAAATATATTCGGAGCTCACTTGTGACAGCTGCTGGTGCTGAAAACCTTGAGTATTCACAATGCAGCCATTACATAATGTTGCCTGTTAATATGAAAGATGCTTTTATGCCTCAGATAATACTTAGCGAGTAAAGAACAAGAAAGTCCTTGATGAGGCTTTGTGATTGCACTTGCTATCTGATAAATGCAAGAAACTAACCACATTGCAGCTGCTTACTGGTGCACGAGTTCTGAACACAGCTCCAGATTTGCACTTGGGCTGTGCCAGGGATGCTTGTAGTATATAAACACCTTACCTCCAGGACAGGAGTGCTAATGTAGTCTAGAGCTGGAGGAAGCACTCTCCATTGAAGATGTACTCAAAGCTCCCACATGGGATGAGTCAGGGTGATAACTGGTTATTTATGTTTGATAGACACTATGAAACAGACTCCGGAGAACTTATAAAGATAAAATTTGTTGGGGCATCTGGGTGGCTCAGTCCGTTCAGCGACTGACTCTTGGTTTCCGCTCAGGTCATGATCTCAAAGTTGTGAGACCGAGCCCCATGTTGGGTTCTGCTCTCAGCATGGAGTCTGCTTGGGATTCTTTCCCCCTCCCTCTACCTCCCCCTCTGGTCCTCCCCCTGCTCGCTTGCACTCTCTCTCTAAAATAAATAAATAAAATCTTAAAAAAAAAAAAAAGATAAGATTTGCTTTCTGGTGAGCATAAGAGCTCTCTAAATGTCCCTGGTTAGTTTGATTCCTCTTGAGCCAGGACAGCTAGCATCTGTGCGGAACCTGCTCTTATTTCAGACCTGTGTTGGGAGCTTTATACACAGCACCTCAATGAGTCCTTAAAACAGGCTCATTCTGCAAATAACTATACAAGATGACTTGCCTGAGATCACAGAGCAAAGGAGTAAAACAGGATTCAAATCCCAGTCTGTCTGGTAGGAAAGCCTGCATATTTTCAGCAGCACTCTGTTGCAAAAGAAAGGTCAAGGTTGAGGAAAAGGGTGAGTTTCACCATGCTTTTAATACATCAGCTTATTAGGTCAGAAAGTGTTTTATTCTGTTAACTTATATATGCTAAATCATTTTAAAAATATATGTATATATTTTACTAGTTTTTAAGGCAGATTATTCCTGACAATTTTATGTATCTTTGGCAAGATCATTAAAATAATTGTTATAGAAGAATTATTATATAGTTAAGTAATTGCATTAAGACGATATGTCATACATGATTCTCAGTAACACATTTTGCCCACACAATGAACTGTTATTCAAGGTGTGGTTGTGCCCAGAAGTCTAATAAGTCAGCACAGACTTGTTTTGCAGAAAATGGCCTTTCATCATTAGCCCTCATCTAGCTAATCTGGAAACGAGCATAAGCAAATGGATATTTACCACCATCAGAGAGACTTACCTCTGTGAGTAGTGGATGCTAAGACCTGATGGTTCCAGTGTTCATGCTTGTCAGTGACGTGTGGGGCACCCTGATTGTTTCAGATTGAAAGATCATTGAGTTCTGTGGGTAGAGGGCTTAGGTTACTGTCTGCCTGTAGCTGCTTGAAAATTAGCAACTATGACAAGTTATTTATGTATATAAGTAACTTTACTATATTGATATCCTAACTAGAGTAAAGGGACCCAGGCCAACAGATAACCAGTGAGTTATAGGGAGGCCCTGCATATGTGGTAGGAACATTTAAGAATTTAAGATCTGTGGGAGGGAAGGAATGGGACAAGTATCTACCATGCATCCCTCCCTAGAGTAGACAACCTATGACGTGGGATCCTTTCTGAGCAAGAGTGAGCAGAGGGCCCAGACTGTGGGAGGCTTGCTTTATTCTCAGCTCCTGAAGTTACTGGTTTTTTTCTGGAATCTAAAACTTTGTTGGAAAGGGAGCAGATCATAAAGGACCCGTGACCTCATCCAGAGTGCTTGGACTTACTTTGTAAAGCAGGTACTGCAAGAGCCGTGAAAAGTTGTCATCAGCTTTGTTCCTGAAAACTTAACCCTAGAAATAATTTTTGCTCCCCAGATTTCTCTCTTACTCTGGAAAATAGCTCTGGAGAAGCCTGTTGTTGGAAGGCCTTCCTTTTGACCTTCCATAGACGTTGTGTTTGGGAGTTCACCCCCGTGGCCCTTGACATATTCTGTGCGTGGCTTTGACAGTTGAAGATCTGGGTTCCTTAGGGTTCTCACATAGGAGATTGCCTCCTACAGGAAAAGTTACTTTTAAGCTTCTTTGACATTTTATTTCATTCTTTTTGAACTAGGAAATGTGCCATGGTCAGCAGGTCAGAGCTTCTCCCAGTCCCCGTGGGACTTTATGAAGAAAAATAAAGCAGAACAAGTCACTGTTCTTTTATCAGGTAAGGATAGTCCAGACGGAGGGAATGCTGACACGGTGTTTGGCTTCATGATTGTTTCCTGGGGCTGGTTCTTAAATCTGAGCATTTCTGTCCCGCATTCTCTAGCAATGCATGTATGGCTCCCTCTGCTAAGTCATTAGATGTTTTTTGAAACATTTGATTAAGGAGAAGAAAAGAAGCCCTGTTTTTGACACCCCTGGTGATATCCATCCTGATCATTGATTGCTGCGATTTTTTTTCTTTTTTTTTCAAGATTTTATTCATTCATTTATTTATTTATTTGAGAGAGAGAGCGAGTGGGGGGAAGAAGGGTGGGAGGAGCAGAGGGAGAGGAGTGGGGGGGGGGGACAAGCATAATCCCCACTGAGCAGGGGAACCTGCCCTGGGGCTGAATTTCATGTCCCTGACCCTGAGATCAAGACCTCAGCCCAAGCTTAATCAGCTGAGCCACCCAGGCGCCCCGCTGAGATACTGCTCGCCTCTCTCATTAGGAACAAACCAGAGGTTAAACCTAAGGTTCTGAGAGAGTGACAAGAGACCATGTTAAAAAGAAATGACTTCTGTTACTGTCAAGTCCGGTGTATGATTAATATGATTATTGTGATCGTACCAGGTAATGTTTGGTGAGCTCCTATTATGTGCTAGGCCCTGTTGTTTACAGTGCATTGCAAGTATAAATTCATTTCATCCTTATAACAACCCAAGGAGATATGTATTTCTGTTTACCCTCATTTTATGTACAAAGAAATTAAAGCTCAGAAAGATTAATTTTCTGGTCTAAAGTTATATAGCTAGTAAGGATTACAAGAATCCTCAGTTTCTCAGCCCTTAACTCTAAAAGGGATTTCATCATGTATTTCTCATAGTTGGGAATGGAGTCTTTAAAAGTTCAGCTAATAAAGTTTCAACTAATAAAGTTGTATTCTATTGTTTGAACTACTTACTGAAGTTAAAAAAAAAAAATGTGAGACTATCCCAGAAAATTCCTTTAGGCTCAAGCACTAAATTGAGAGAGTAGCAGAACTTGGGAGCGAAGTGAGGGAGATAGAGTTTGGGGAAGAATGTAAAGGATAACTTCCCCCATTGGCTCTGGTCATGATCTCAGGGTTTTGGGATCAAGCCCTGTGGTGGGCTCATGCTGGTCGTGGAGCCTGTTTGAGATTTCTCTCTCTCTCTCCCTCTGCCCCTCCTCTCTCTCTCTCTACCTCTCCAAAAAAAAAGGCGGGGGGGGGGACCAATTTTCCTTCTGTGTATTGCTTTCTTATAGGTCCTCAAGAAGGCTGCCTCAGTAGTGTGACTTACACGTCAATGATCCCTCTTCAGATGCTCCAGAACTACCTCAGGCTGGTAGGTGGCTGCTGCCAAGTGGAGTCTTAAGCTCCCATCTCTGACGCTGGAATATATTGGTTGGCCCATTTTCATGTTTGAAAGAGTATGAGCCCCTACTCACCCTGTGCCCTAACCCTGTGACCTTCCCCAGCAGCCCTTTCCCTAGAAGGCTGCTGGTCACTTAGTTCTGGGTTTCTGTCACAGTCGTGCGTGTGTTCACTGCCTGGACCCAGGGACTGTTACCTGTCAAGTGTTATAATCGGAGCAGGAGATTGTCTTCCCCCAACATGGACTTGACATCAAGAAACCGATCATCAGTATGAAAGACAATGGCTATAAATAGCAAGATGCTTCGCTGTAAACTTTTATAATTGAAAGCTAAGTTAAAAATGCTAGTATTAGTTAAAATATTGATTTGGCCACTTCAACGGAAACCAAATAGTTATAGCTTAAGCAGTGTAGAAGTTTATTTTTCTCAAACAGAGAAATCCCAGCAGGGAGAGAGCCAGCCAGAGGATGTGGGGCAGGGTGACCCCCGCAGGGTGGCAGCACCTTCTCTCTCACCGGGCCACTCTGACCTGGGGTATTGCATATGTGGGTTTGGTCAAAGAGAGTCACCAGGTTCTAGCCTGCAGGAGGAGAGCCTGGAGGGCAAGCCCCTTGCTTTCTGGGGAGTTGCACACATCAGTTCTACCCACAACCCACTGACCAGAATTGAGACACAGTTCACACCTAGTTAGGATATGTGGTCTTCTGCTGGGCAGCCGTGCACCCAGCTAAAACTAGTTCTGTTATTAAAGGGAAGAAGAATATGATTATCAAGAGAAAGCAAATTCTAGACAGTGAATAACTATAATGCTTTGCATTTGTCTGGTAGTTAGTATATGCCAGACAGTGTGCCAAATGCTCATACATGTCTTATTTATTCCTCAAAACATCCCTGTGAGGTAGATAACATCATCCATCTTATGGATGAGGAAATTGAAGCGGAGGCCACGAGGCTAGTGAGTGATTCAGCCAGGACTGTGCAGTCCCTGCGACACGCAGCGGTCTCTGTGTGAGATCCATCTAATCTAAGAAACTGATATTGAAGGTATAAAACTTGAGGCAAATATTCATTTCGTTTGCTGCCTTAATTTGGAAAGCTTTTAAAAAAAAAAATGGGTTTGCCTGTGGCCCTTTACAAAAATTGTTTCCATTAACTATCAATTGATATCTTTGTTCCTCATGAAAAGAAGTATTCAAAACCATTCTGTTGATGTTCTAGCTAAACTCTAGAGTTGGGGTTGACCTTTGTAAAAGTAGCCACAGTAGCATAGAAACATTTAGAGGCTTTACAATTTAGAAGAGATGGTGTCTTGTAAATCTGAGGCATTCGTTTGTTTTCTTTGTCATGTGTTCCTCTCTCCCTACAGCTTCAAAGTAAGCCTGAGGGTTACATACAGGTGGGAGGGAAGGCTGTCTCCTTCCTGTGCTTCAGTGAAAGTTGAAGTTGACCAGTTGGTTTTCAGGAATGTGAGTCTAGGCTCCCAGTAGAATGAACATATAGAACCACTTTCTTTTCTCCCTTCTCCCTTCTCAGCTTCTCTGTACCAGGCAAGGTTCTGGCTCAGAGCTTTTCATTCACTCAGATGATAAACAGAAAGGTGATGAAACAGATTACAAGTGCACATTAGGCTTGACAGCAGGTCAAATGAAATGTCTATTAGTACATTATATCCAGAATATTCCAAGTATATTTATATGTGTGTCTCCTAATGCATAAGACATGGTAACTACCAATGACCAACAAACCAGACACTAACTAGTTGTTAGTTCTAGTCTCAGTTTAATGAGTGTACACAAAAGGCTTTTTAAAATTCAACAATTATCCCCTGGATGAAGATAGTAAATATTTATCATGCACTTCAAAATTTAAAGTGCTTCAGGCAATAAGATAATACCATGGTTGTGAATGTTTCATCTTCCACATGAGATTATAACGCCCTAATGAGATAGATAATATGTTAACACGTTTTTGTATCCTGTTTAGTTATCTAATTCAGTTGTTTGACAGGTATTTATTGAGAGCCTTCCAAATGCAGACAGTATTTTAGAAACTTAGGATATACCTATGTGTGAGATGTGTTCCCTGACCTCATGGAGCTTACATTCTAGTGGGGGAAGACAAGTAAGAAACAAATGAATAAATACATCTGTAATGACATGGCCAGTCAAGTATGCAAGTATATAGAAAAGTATGTAAGTATAAAGGAAAATAAAGCAGATAAGGAGATAAAGAGCTAGTGGGAAGGGTGGCAGAAAGAACTTCTGGATGGAGTTGATAGCAACGACCTTTCTGTAGTGATGTATAGACGGAAAACTAAATGAGGTGAAGGTGGTAGCCTTGTGAAGGGTGTTCGAAGCAGATGGAAGCTAGATTGCTTGGGATCATGGCAAGGACTTTGAATTTTATTCCAGGTGTGCAAGAAAGCCACCAGTAGGGTTTGAGCCAGAGAGTGACATATCCACCCAGTGCCACAGTAACTATAGGCACATCGATAGGTCTTTGAATTGTGGAAAATCTGTGCGACATGCAAATCTAGTAATATCTGACTTTACTGGGTATTATGTGCCAGGCTCTGTTGTAAGATATAGAGATCGTTTCATTTAATCACTCCATGAGGGTAGGCATTTATATCAGTTACTCCCATTTTACAGGTGACTAAACCAAGATGTAAAGTAACTTGTCCAAGGTGAGCAAGCAGGTGCTAGAGCCTAAGGAGTTGCCCCTAGTCTGTCTTCCTTTCTCATGCTTGTAATAATAGTGTACTTATTAACCTGTTGGTTTAGAAGGAATCACAGTAACCAGTTGTAACTGTGTGTGTAAATGTAGTACATAAAATGCATATATTAAAGCCTTTATGGAGAAAGCCACATGGATTGAAGACTTTAAATCAGATTTGTTTTTTTAATGGTGTTATTTTTCAATACTTTCATTATATAGTTAGAGTAATACACATCTTAAATGTCCATTCTGACAGTTAATGAGGAAACATTTAACTTGATTGAGTTTTAAGTTGCTAATAATTTATCATAATAGTTGAACTTTGTGTATTAACTCAGACTTTTCCTAGCCGGTTGCAGTTTTTATTACGTTATTTGCAACCTTCTTTTTTAATACAGTGACTATGAGTAATTATTATATTAGAAAACTACTTGCATAGATCATCCTTATCTGAGCACTACTTTAAAAGGCTGGATCTGAATCTGCCAGGACGTAATTCTTGGGATTCCACTGCCTGGTAGCCCTCCACCCCCATTTGTGCCACACTAACCATCAAGAATCAGGACTAGAGGGGCGCCTGGGTGGCACAGTCGTTAAGCGTCTGCCTTCAGCTCAGAGCATGATCCCGGTGTTCTGGGGATCGAGCCCCACATCAGGCTTCTCTGCTAGGAGCCTGCTTCTTCCTCTCCCACTGCCCCTGCTTGTGTTCCCTCTCTCACTGGCTGTATCTCTCTGTCTAATAAATAAATAAATAAATCTTTAAAAAAAAAAAAAGAATCAGGACTAGGAAATTCCACCTGCTCTTCATAGAGTCCCATAATGAATTTGCTATGTTCCCATTAAAATAATGTTGTAAATGATGACGGTTATGTATCTAAGGCCACAGATCTCGATCTAGCAGGTATCTGGCCAGTTCTAGCCTAATCTCTTTTTAATGTTTCTTTTTTTTTTTTTTAAGATTTTATTTATTTATTTGACAGAGATAGAGACAGCCAGCGAGAGAGGGAACACAAGCAGGGGGAGTGGGAGAGGAAGAAGCAGGCTCATAGCGGAGGAGCCTGATGTGGGGCTCGATCCCATAACGCCGGGATCACGCCCTGAGCCGAAGGCAGACGCTTAACCGCTGTGCCACCCAGGCGCCCCTAATCTCTTTTTAGCAGGAGGATAAATGTGGGTAAGGCTCTAGTGGAAGGAAGAAGCCAGTTCCCTGGTATGACAAAGGGTGGCTCGAACACCAGTGAATCTTTTGGCTTCCATAGGAATTATGGAAGAAGATCCTGGGCGGCCCAGCAAGTGTCAGCCCAGAGGAGGTCTGGAGGACCAAGAGCTCGTGAGTGTTAGAGGCTGGGTGACAAGGGAACGGTTAGATCCAAAGTTATATCTTATGGTTGTTTGGTTTTTTGGTTTTGGAGTTTTTTGTTTTTTGGGTTTTTTTGGGGAATAACTACAATACCAAATTATTATGCCTGTGTTACTAAATGAGGGCCTGTCTTTATTTGAAATTAGTAACCAAGTCCAATCTTGACTTTTCAAGTTTTAGTAAACTAATTTTTAAAAACCTGTGGTGTGTCTCTCTATGAACCGTAATTTCTCTTACATTCCCATTATTCTTTTATACCGATTCTATAAAGAGGGACCTCAGCATATGGCTAAAACCGTCTTGCTACTATGAAGGACTCTAGCTTTTTTGTAGCCCGGATGCTGGATGTGCCAGGATTGTTTGGAGGGATTTTATGCAAATCAGTTGACAGTAACTGTGTTGTTTGTGGCTCTGAAGCCTCTTTAAAATCGGTGTCAGAAGAGGTCAGAATGAAAGTCTTCGCTATAAAGCCATGACACTTTAAGCTACAGCCATCTCAGCTTTACTGGCTCAGTAAAAACATTTTATTTTTTATTCTTTTTTGAGTTCAGCATCTTAGCCCGATCAGGCCTAAAACCATCTCTCGACAGTAGAAGCTTTCCCTCAGACTCTGATGAGTGAAACTCGGAACAGAAATTGAGGTTTATTGCTTTAAAATAATGTGGCAAGTCTGAGAACACATCCCAGGTGCCCCATGTATGCCCTGCCACCGTGAAGCTGGCAGCTCCCCTGGTGCACTCCAGCCTGCAGAGAACACGGTGGAGGGGAGCACAACCTAGGGCTGGATGGGCCTTTGTCGAGGTCATTGTTGCCCTTTAATCCAGAATTCATTTGTGTCACAAAAGCACTAATTGACATGTGATAAGAACTTCCTGAATAGGCTGTGGAGACACAAGAGTAAAAGGGATTGGTAGGGATTGTGATAATAAGGCCAGTGTCCCTTTCGTAATAAGCAGAAATGTGCCACTGTGAATGCATACTTCGGAGTAATTGTGGTGACTCTAATTCACCTTTCGGAAGTTGAGTTTGATTTTCTTAAAGAGCAGATCTCCTTTCAAAACAATTAAAATCTTTACCTTCCGTGCCCCAAGTCTTGTCTGCCTGCCTACCTTCCTATCTATCTTTAGAGCCCTCTGCTGGCAGCATGAAGCGTGTGTATTTATAATACCTAAGATCTTTGCTGTTCCGAGAAATGTTAATTTTTAGCTAGAGCAGATAAATGTGTTGTCTTTGCATAGCTTTGCATGTTTGCACCAGTCTCAGTAGAGCAACGGGCTCCTGGTAATTATTTTGTTGTTCAGATCTGAAATGGTAACCAACACAATTACACCATTTGTGAGATAGAACAAAATACCATTAACAAAAAATTGATAATATTTGAAATGAGGAAAAACCTAATGGAATGCATGTATTAGAATGTATGAATGATCTGGAAGTCTGTACATTTGTTTCTCCATTTCTTTCCTTATTTATATTTTACCTTATTGCAGAAAGGATATTAGACTATGTGAAGACAAAAAGCTTACTAATAGTGAATGACCTTTACAGGGAAATTTCAAATAGAATGTTTCCTGTCTGTATTTTGTAAGAACCTACAATCTGAGAACAAATGAGGTGTTGAAATTGAAGACAGCTTATCCATGAAATCGGGTCTCTTGCCGTTATGTGATTTCAAAATCAATCTTAAGACAGTGTAGGCAGTTTGACAGGAGGGCTGTAATGAATAGAGCGCTCTTGTTTTCAGAAGTGAGACAAGATTAAATAGCAATCCTAGTTGAAAATCTCAGGGGTAGAATATTCAGTAAATCTTGAAAATCTGTATCCTGTTTCACTGGTATGAAACAATTCATTCCTTGTGAGAGAATTTCTACCCAGTAAGTCATGGCAGTTTGGGATTAATTTGGAGAGTACAAGACTTCTGGTTTAAAATTGCACTTAGCTTGCGGTACCCAACACAATTTCCCACTAAAGTGCTTTTGAACAGTGATAAAACTGCACAATAACAGAGGAAAATAGAACTGAGGTCTCCCTTTGGCAAGAATCTGGAAAAATTTTCCAGTACCTTTAGGTGTAAGAGAGTGTTAAACCCACTTATTTGAGGCCTACCTGAAATTAGGTAGGAAAATGCTTTTATTATTTTTCTTTTATCGTCTCACTCATGATTCAAAAAAGCAAGGTTGATACCAGGTAGAAACTGGGGGTATATCCTTACTGCATAGTCTCTGCTTTTGGCAGCACCATGACCTCCTCCATCTCCTGTCAAGATAGGTCCTTCTACAGGTTCATTCAGAGATTAAATCTAGAAATACCTGAGCAGGAAGTTGGTGGGTGGGCGCCAGTGAGGCTGCTCTGTGGGGGGTGTATTATGTAAGCACCTTCAGCAGGATGGATGCTGGAGTGCCCTGCTCCCTGGACTGCAGTGTAGCTCACGCATTTGTGTGCCGTGGTGGACAGCTCAGGGTCAGCCCACGGCAGCCATACCACGTCCTAGAGTGTAACTCCAGCAGCCCACCATCCAGCTGTGACCTAAGGCAGGATTCAGCCGAATAATGAGCGGAAAGCGAATGAAGCCAATGACCATCAACACATCCTGTTTTGCTGCAGAGACTGCGGTTTCACAGAACATAAGTACTAATAACAAGTTAAGGACATTATACCTATGGAAGAACATTGCAGAACAGAATGAAGTTATCGTTCTGAAAACTCAGAATGACAGCACCTTAAAATTGTGAGATAAAATGGAAAAGAATTTAGAAAATTATGTTCTTTCTCTAGAGAATGCAAGATCAACTGTGAAAGGAGGGCAAGAAAGCCACGGTAGAGAGAGGCTAAGATTAAAGCAAAAGTGTTGGCAAGGAGGTGGGTGAGGTAAGGAACTCTAAGAGGAACTGAAAATGCAATGACGTCTTTAAACTTGTACTTGAGACAGTAAAGAGTGGAAGGGAGATGGTGATTATTCTGTTCCGCGCTGTGAAAGACTAGCTTAAGGAGCTCTGCCCAAAGTAGAAGCAAAGGCCAAGCGTTACGATAATGATGAGGAAATGGATACCCTCTCCGAGGACATAGAGGGAACTGAAGCATTAGTGGTCTTCCTTCAAAATAAAGAAAATTAGAAGAGGAGAAATTACCAAAACCATAATGGAAGAAAAATTTTCTAAGCCAAAAAAAAGGTCTGACTGTGGACTGAAAGAATTTACTGTGTTCCATTTAAGATTGGGAGAAAGAGGTCACAACCAGACAGATCTGGGGAACTTTTTTAAAATTGTAAGTACAGTCCCTGTACCAGTCTTGGTCCTTGCTGGCACTTCTACCATTGCTTGTCTCACAGGCCCCCAAAACCATAGACGACAGCCCAGGCCAGCTACTGCTGAGTTCATCCTGTGACTTCGGGGTGCTGGTCTTCCTTGGGCAGCTGTAGCCACCGTCCTGTTTCTTTCAGGTATATCATTCTCCCTGATGCTGCCCTAGCCCCAAGGGGAATCCAGCCGCTTCCTTTTGTAGTGAAGGCTTAGCAATAGTGGAATAATACTTGTATTCAGAGAAAATCAGTGGTGGCTAGCAGGCATGTTGTCTTTCAGAACCTAAAACCCAGTCCCAAGTCCCACATTACTGGTCCCCTTCAAGGACCACTTGCCTTTTTAGCTCATAGTCTGACACCCAGTTGTCAAGCCTGGTTTTCCTATACTTTCCAGGAGCTATTCTAAGCATGTCTTGGTCTCTTTGGAGGCCAAAGCTCAAGCCCTAAAAGCCTCAGGCAAGGTAGGAGTTCCCTCTTCCTTCCATGCTAACTGCTTTCCCTCAGGTCTGCCTTTTACATCCCAGAATTGGCTTCTTTCCTGTAACGATGGATCAGTGGCCTGTTTTCCACCAGGTCTACCCCAGCCACCCTCAAGAATGTGTCCTTCCCCCTGGATCTCAAAGGGACAAGCTCATCAGAATACAGGAGAGCAACATACATGTCTTTAAACATGAACAGACCTTTTCACATTTAGCGTTTCTCTAAGTCTGGGTGACTCAGGCTTGACACGTGAGCCATGTCACCTGTACTGGTTAGGGTGCCACTTCACCTATACAGATCTCTTCTGTAAGATCTTTCCAAGAAGAAAGCTGCTCCCAGGCATGTAGGCTGGGAGTGGGAGCTCAGCCCTGGGATGACAGATGGAGGGGATGACTCCTTTCTACATCTCACTCTACACACATCACTATCTTTGTCCCATGGAGATGGTCACTGGCTTTCTGTCCCAGGGCGGGCTGCATCTCTTCCTGGTCTCAGGCAAGGTACCCTCACAAGTGAGGGGAAAAGGTGTAAAAAAAAAAAAAAAATCCTATAGGCATCCAGGCAGATTTTCTTTTTTACAGAATAAAAGTGATCAATCTCTACCCAGGTTTCTTTGAAACACTGAATTCCAGAATGGAACAATATAGGTAGTTGACCCAGTAATCTTACAGGCGTGAAGATGTCTTTTATGTAAGAAGTCAAAGATATTCTGATATGCAACAGCTGTAAAAAGATTACACTCCTATAGCCCTCTTAAAAAATACATAAATATACATACACATTTTAACTATACAAAGAAAAAAGCTGAAGGAAACATAAAATATTTTTTTTCTCCAAGATTTTATTTATATTCAAGGTACTTAACATAGAGTGTAGTATTTGTGTCAGGGGTAGAATTTAGTGATTCATCACTTACATAGAACACCCAGTGCTCCTTACATCACATGCCCTCCTTAATGCCCATCGCCCATTTGACCCATCCCTCCATCCACCTCCCCTCCAGCAACCTCCAGTTTGTTCTCTGTAGTTAAGAGTCTCTTATAGTTTGTCTCCCTTTTTTTTATCTTATTTTTCTTTCCTTTCCCCTATGTTCATCTGTTTCTTAAATTCCACATATGAGTGAAATCATGTGGTATCTGTCTTTCTCTGATTTATTTCACTTAGCAGAATACACTGTAGTCCCATCCACACCGTTGCAAATGGCAAGATTTCATTCTTTTTGATGGCTGAGTAATAGTCCACTATATAGAGATCGATCGATCTATCTATATATATCTGCATTCCACATCTTCTTTATCCATTCATCAGTCGATGGACATTTGGGCTCTTACCATGTGCCCTTTGAATCAGTGCATGTGCCGCTTCCAATCAGTATTTTTTTTTTTAAGATTTATTTATTTATTTGACACAGAGAGAGACAGCCAGTGAGAGAGGGAACACAAGCAGGGGGAGTGGGAGAGGAAGAAGCAGGCTTCCAGCAGAGCAGGGAGTCCGATGCGGGGATCGATGCCAGGACCCTGGGATCACGCCCTGAGCTGAAGGCAGACGCTTAACCGCTGTGCCACCCAGGCGCCCCAGGGTAGTTTTATTTTTAACTTTTTGAGGAACCTCCATACTGTTTTCCAGAGTGGCTGCACCAGTTTCTATTCTCACCAACAGTGTAAGAGGGTTCCCCTTTCTTCACATCCTTGCCAACATCTGTTGCTTCCCGAGTTGTTAATTTTACCCATTCTAACTGGTGTGAGGTGGTATTTCATCATGCTTTTGATTTGTATTTCCCTGGTGATGAGTGATGTTGAGCGTTTTTTCATGTGTCTGTTAACCATTTGTATGTCGTCTTTGGAGAAATGTCTGTTCATGTCTTCTGCGCATTTCTTAACTGGATTATTTATTTTTTGGGTGTTGATTTGGTAAGCTTTTTTTAATAGATTTTGGGTACTAGCCCATTATTGGATATGTCATTTGCAAATATCTTCTCCCAATTCGTAGGCTGCCTTTTAGTTTTATTGATTGTTTCCTTTGCTGTAGTTCATTTTTGCTTTTTTTTTCCCTTGCCTCCAGAGACATGTTTGGTAAGAGGTTGCTATGGCCCAATTCAAAAAGGTTGCCGCCTGTGTTCTCCTCTAGGATTTTGATGGATTCCTGTCTCACATTTAGGTCTTTCATTCATTTTGAAACTATTTTTGTGTACGGTGTAAGAAGGTGGTCTAGTTTCATTCTTCTTCATGTGGCTGTCCAGTTTGTTGAAGAGACTGCCTTTTTTTCCTTTGGATAGTCTTTCCTGCTTCATTGAAGATTAGTTGACCATGTAGTTGAGGATCTGTTTCTGGGCTCGCTATTCTGTTCCATCTGTCTGTGTCTGTTGTTGTGCCAGTACCATACTGTCTTGATGACTACAGTTTTGTAATAGAGCTTGAAGTCTGGAATTGTGATGTCTCCAGCTTTTTGTTTTTTTTTTTGTTTTTTTTTTTTTTTTAAAGATTTTATTTATTTATTTGACAGAGATAGAGACAGCCAGCGAGAGAGGGAACACAAGCAGGGGGAGTGGGAGAGGAAGAAGCAGGCTCACAGCAGAGGAGCCTGATGTGGGGCTCGATCCCGTAACGCTGGGATCACGCCCTGAGCCGAAGGCAGACACTTAACCGCTGTGCCACCCAGGCGCCCCTCCAGCTTTTTGTTTTTTGACATTACTTTGGCTCTTCAGGGTCTTTTGTGGTTCCATACAAATTTTAGGATTGTTTGTTCCAGCTCTGTGGAAAATGCTCGTATTATTTTGATACAGATTACATTGAATGTGTGGATTGCTTTGGGTGGTGTAGACATTTTAACAGTATTTGTTCTTCCAATCCATGAGTATGGAATGTTTTTCCATTTCTTTGGGTCATCTTCAATTTCTTTCATAAGTGTTCTCTAGTTTTCAAAGTACAGATCTTTTGCCTCTTTGGTTAGGTTTAGGTATCTTATGGTTTTTGATGCAATCGTACATGGGATTGATTCCTTGATATCTCTTTCTGCTGCTTTGTTATTGGTGTATAGAAATGCCACAGATTTTGTACGTTGGTTTTATATCTTGCAACTTTGCTGAATTCATGTATCAATTTTAGCAATTTTTTGGTGGAGTCTTTCAGGTTTTCTATATAGAGTATCATGTCATCTGTGAAGAGTGAAAGTGTGATTTCTTCCTTGCTGATTTGGATACCTTTTATTTCTTTTTGTTGTCTGATTGCTGAGGCTGGGAAGGGAAGCATAAAAGTATTTACAGTGGGCGATGACACTGTCAGTGGTGTACTTCTTTATGTTTTGTTGTATTTTCCAGGATACATTGAAATGAATGTAATTCATTGCTATTTTAAATAATCACTCAAAAGCAAAATAAACATTGGGAAAATTCAAACTAGAGAGCATCTGCAAGAGATAATAAAGAAAAACATGTGCAAGGGACAAAATACAGTAGGAACCATGTTCCCAGCCTGCGTACTGAACCTCACTGTGGAAGAGAAAGGGAAGAAAGAGTATGCTGCTGCTTCTTTTTTTTTTTTTTTAAGGTTTTTATTTATTTATTTGAGAGAGAGAGAGCAAGCACAAACAGGGTGAGGGGCAGAGGGAGAAGGAGACTCCCCACTGAGCAGGGAGCCCAATGCGGGACTCAATCCCGGGACCTTGAGATCATGACCTAGGCCGAAGGCAGATGCTTAACCGACTGAGCCACCAGGTGCCCCAAAGAGTAATCCAATGTCAGCTCTTCCTATACAGAAACACTACATAAAATACTATATAAGTATGCAAGTACTATATTTCATATAAAAATGAAAGACTTCAAGTGCCCACTGAATAAAGTTAATCCTGAAAATACTATTTGTAATGTTTTCAAAGGCTGAGGACAATCAGGGAATTTCCTACTTGGGTACCACTTTTTTTTTTTTTTCCCTCCACATTTTCACCTAAGATTTCCTCTTGGTTTATTAATAGGTCGAGCAATACCACAATGTCATTTTCCATGGCCCGGAAGGAAGCTTGCAAGACTACATAGCACATCAGCTTGCACTCTGCATGCAGGTATCCATTACTTGTGTACCCTCTCTTTTTGTCTGAAAATTTGAAAGTGTGTAGAACTAATCACTGATGTCTTATCACAGCACAGACAAATGGCTGCAGGATTCACCTGTGAAATAGTGAGAGCTGAAGTGGATGCCGGTTTCTCCAAGGAACAGCTAGTAGACCTGTTCATTAGTAGTGGTAAGGCCGTTCCAGCCAACTGAATTGTCATGAAGGGCATGATCTTCAGTGATGCCATTGAAAGGAAATAAGGTTTCTTTCTGGGGGTGAATTTAAGGGGACTTTTCAATTATTCAACAGCCTTGAAATGGAAAGGGGAACCTAGATGAACATGTGCAAAAAAAATATTTTCATGTATCTGTCATTGCATTTATTGCTCATCCTATGTTTTTCTTTTCTCCCCCCATCTTTTGTCTGTGAATCATCTGTAGTGAGCGTGCTATATAACTGGCATCAGAGGTGTATCGGGGGGGTGTTGGGTGCCGCCCACCCTGGCAGAGCTAAGTACTCTACCACTGATGCTGTTCAGAGTTGCCTGGTGAGAATAAAGAGCAGAGAGGTGTGTAGTAAATAATTCATAGATTCTCTACAACCAAAGCAGCCCTTCTTGAAGCACCTGAGTTAAACTTCCTCCACCTAACCCTTGGCACACCGACTGGCGCTCCACTAAACCCATTGCACACGTTAATGAACTCATTTAATCTCCACTGTAGCTCTATGCGGTAGGTGTCATGTCTGTTTCCAATGTGAGGAAGCTGGCATGGGGAGGGGAGGCTCGGTATCTTGCCACAACTCCAGAGTGGCAGAACCAGGATTAAATATGTTTATTAATATAGCTTTTTCATGAATTTTCTATCTCAGGCTCCCGAGGTTACCATTCCAAGCTTCACCACAGGGCGTGTTAGCATACCCTGCACAGCACAGCATGACCACCAGCTCCAACACAGAACCAAAATGGACCAGACTCCAGTCCCCAAGGGCCCAGAGCCACAGAGCCACAGAGAGCCCTGGGGGAGGGGTGCAGTTGCAAGATCAGTGGTAGATGAGCTGAAACACAAATTCAAATCTGTGTGGAGGTGTTTCTCATCTTTGGAGCCGTGATCAAGGGAGAGACCACGTAGCTAGGTCAGCCTTGGAAGAAGGAAGTGCCAGCAGCTTTTACGTCAAGAACTAAAGTTTAAGAGGCAGGCTTGGGGAGGGATTGAGGGTTCCACAGACCTAGACATACATTTTAAGGACAGAAAAATCCTACCGGAATCAGAATGTTACTATGGCGCGTGGGTTAGTCTTTGTTCAGAAACTAGTGAAAGTTAGCTACAGAAAGCTGTTTTTTCTGCTGCTGTTACTAATAATCACTACCATTTATTAAGCTCTGACTCTGGTAGGCCCTATTCTAAACACTCTGATTTATAAACATGAGGACATTTGAAACAGGAGGTTGGAGGATCCTGACCAAAGATCCCCCAGCAAGAACACAGCCAAGCAGGCCTCAGACTGCTACCGAGCCTGCCCTTCCTCACAGCCAGCCATGGCTCGGTAGAAACCCACCCGTGCTGACATTCCTATTTCCCCCCTTGGTCTTATAACAAAAGCCCACTACATTTTTTCCAACTTTCAGTCTTGTTTCATCTTAGAGTAAGAAGCTGAAATACTTTGTTCTCACCCAGTCAGAGCAGATAGCAATCATAGACTGGATTCTGCTCTCTGCTCTAAGCTGAGAGAGCTAAGAAACTTAGCAGTGAGTCAGGTCATAAAAGGGTGTAGAGGTGCCCGCACAGCATCTCTAAACCTGTTGGTGGGTGAGCATCTTAAGAGTTTCTCTTCCTATTTCGCAGTTTGGTGAGTGGCACATCTCTCAGCCTCTCCCATTTGAAACTCTGGTCTTATCAGCAGGCGTGACCACCTGAACGTCCACAGTGCCAACAGCCCATGTTAAAGGGTGAAGTGGGCTCGCTGGGGCTGCGGGGCGCAGGGAGGCGTCTCCATCTGCAGGAGGACAGCCACTCTCAGCAGCCAGTTGCTGGAGGTGGTGTAGGTCCAGTGTCCAGTGCTCCTGGGACTTTTAAGAAGTCAGAAATCCTGTTTTATGTAAAATGCAGGATTTTCTTCTTTCAGTGTTGTCAGTTATTTCACTTTTTAAAGCCATAGGAGGACCAGATAGAACTTCCAGATCCTCTTTCATGGACCCCTTGTCTTCATCCCACGTAGTCCATAGTCACGTCCTGCCAGATGGGTCCCAGCATGCCTTTTTCATCCGTTCTATTGGTACCATTCTACCTTATGCCCCCTTTTCTCGTATCTCAACTCCTTTCCTATGAATGGCTGCTCTGCCGACTGCTTCTCCCCCTCACACATTCTTCACGGGCAGTCGGACCCTTAATTAAAAGCTGTCTGTGATTCCTGCCCCACACATCCTTCTGTCACCCACTGAACTAAGTCAGTGCCATTCGAGGCCTTCCTTTCAAGGACAGTGATTTGCTTATCTGACCCTTTATTTTTTTTTTAGTTGAGATATTATTGAGATAAACCATCATATGAATTTAAGGTGTACAGCATGTTGATTCGATACACTTCTGTATTGCAAAATAATGACTGTAACATTAGCTAGTCCCTCTGTTACCTCACACAATTACAGTGTTTTTTTGTGGTGGGAACATTTAGATGGACTTTCTTAGTAACTTTCAAGTATGTAAAACAATATTGCTAACTGTAGTCACCACGCAGTACTTTAGATCCCCAGAACTTACTCATCTTATAACTGAAATTGAGTATCCTTTGATATCTCCCCATTTCCCTCACCCTGGCCCCAAACCCCTGCCAACCGCCATTTTACTCTGTTAGCATAGGTTTGGCTTTTCAGATTCCATATGTAAGTGATGTCATACAGTATTTGTCTTTCTCCGTCTGACTTGATTCCCTTAGTGTAAGTGCACCCTGTGGTTGAAAATGGCAAGATTTTCTTCTTTCTCAGTGAGTGAAGAATAGTCCATTCTGTGTATATACCACATTTTCTTTATCCATTCATCTGTTGACAGACACTTGGGTTCTTTCTGTTTCTTGGCTATTGGGAATAATGATGCAGTGAACATGGGAGTGCAGATTACTCCCTGAGATCCTGATTTCATTTCCTTTGGATATATACCCAGAAGTGGGATTGCTGGACAATGTGGTATTTTGAATTTTTTGAGAACTTCCATACTGTTTTCCAGAGTATGGAAATGTACCAATTTACGTTCCTACCGTCAGTGCTCAAGGGTTCCCTTTCCTCCACATTCTTGCCAGAACTTGTTATCTGTTGCCTTTCTGATGATAGCCATTCTGCCTGGTATGAGGTGAGATCTCACTGTGGTTTTGTTTTGCATTTCCCTGATCATTAGTGATGTCAAGTATCTTTTCATGGACTTGTTGGCCGTTTGTATGTCATCTTTAGAATATTTGACCCTTTCAAATGGATGTCTGTGCTCCAACAGAAGATGCTGTTTCTTCTCTGTGTCCTTTGCTTTTCTACTCTCTGAGTCTTAGTTCATGCTGCAGCTCTCATCTAGAATGATAGAGTAAACACACAACCCCCCCGCCCCGCCACACACACACACTGACTACCAACATGGCAGGTACTGTGCAAAATAGTATGTTGTACAGTACTGGTTAAAACAGACATGGTTTTTGCCTTTCTGGAAACTACAGAAAAAGCCCCTGTTAAAATGGTCTAAGGACACCTCAAATGAAAGCTTCTCTGATTCCCCCCAGATGTGACTTCTCCCTCTAATGAACATCAGTAGATTTTGTTTATAACCATGTCCCACATCACTATAGGTCAAGACAGTGAGGATATTATTTGACCTTTGGCCTTGCACACATGGTGAGCTCCTTGAAGGCTAGCACTGTACCTTATTCTATTTTGTCTTGTACACTGATAGCTAATAATTATTGGTGATGAGTGGGTGACTCTGATAGAGGAAGTAGCATGAGCAAGGACAAAGGGAATGTCATCTTCAGGTGTCTGTAAGTGGAAAAGCCTGCTTAGACTGGATGTAGAAAGAGGTAAGATGAGAGAGTGCAAGAGTTGATAGGGGAGTAGGTGATGATAGCACATAAATATAGAGTGATTTGGAGTTTAAAAATGAAGTTTTTGAACAGACTGAAGCCCAAAAAAAATCTCCATTTTAACTACCCTTTTATGTAGGAAAGGGCATAAATGGGACAGGACTTGATTCTCTATTCACCTAAATAATTTGTAATTATCAAATATCTTTCTTCTCTTTTTAATAACACAAGACACAAAGGTAGGTTCATCTGCTAAGACCTTTCTTTTTTTAAGATTCTATTTATTTTGAGAGAGAGAGAGCATGAGCAAGGCGGAGGGGTAGAGGGGGAGAAAGAAGCAGATTCTCCCACTGAGCAGGGAGCCCGACACGGGGCTCGATCCTAGGGCCCCGGGATCGTGATTTTGGCATAGGTCATGATCACAAGGTTGTGAAATGAAGCCCTGCCTCAGGCTGTGCGCTGGCGTGGAGCCTGCTTAGGATTCTCTCTCCCTCTCCCTCTGCCCCCTGCTCGCTCTCTATTGCTCGCTCACTCTCTCTCTCTCNTCCAAAAAAAAAAAAAAAAAAAAAAAGCCAAGACTTCTATGGAGATTAAAATAAAATGGTTCCCATGAAGAAAAGACTGTAGAACAAAAGAACACATTAAAAAAAAAGACCTAGCACTAATGTTACCAAGGGTTATTTTGTGTTTATTTTAAAATAACATCTTCCTAAAATAAAATTAAGAAAAATAACATCTTTTCATATTGTGTTTTGTGAGAGATAGTCACAGCACATGGCTCTGTTCTTTGGTAAAGGAGGTGTGAGCGTGTATTAGAATTAGGTCAAATTTTCCCTTAGTGTAAAGTATGTAGTTAGTCAGCAAGACAGATACTTTTTAAAATTACGTGTGACAGTAAGGAGTAAAAAAAAATTTTTTTGAATACTAGATTGGTATTTTTAAGTAACACTTGGAATTCTGGAGAGAACTTTTCCTTTTTGGAAGTAATAAAGATAGAATTACCATACTAATAGTAGGAGAATATGGTCATTGGAGTCCACACAGCTGAGTTCACCTCCTTGGCCCTGCATTACCTGAGGCTCTTGGAAGGTTTGCCCCATGCTTCTCAGCTGGACTCAGAGCCTTGTTCTCAGTGGACCATAGAAGACAGGCTGCTTTCCATCCCAAGGGGCAGATTATGGACTCGTGGTCACTTTAGACACAAAGGAGTTTGGATTTAACTATAATAGGCTAATTATTTTTAAACCAACAAGTGTTGACTGAATCTCCAGAACTTTTAATACAAGGGTGTACCTGTCTGATTAAGATCACCAATGTGCAGGAGAGGAGCGGGGCTGACACAGCCTATACAGCTGAAGAAGAAGGACCAGAAGAGGAGATTTGTTTCAGAAATAGAGCTTGAGGTAGCCTACGGCAAGGAGACCTACATGGCTGACTTGCTGGCATCAGCTGTAGCATGGGGTGCGTGGCCTTGTCTCATGTCTTAGAACCCGATCGAGGCTGGTTAATCCTTCAAACTGGAGACTTCCTGCTCCTGGGGTTGGTTAGACCTGAAACTCTGCTAAATAAGGTGAAGTAGACACATGCTATTTCACCAATTGAATTTACCTTTGGACCAACTTATTTAAGAATGTTGAACTTAAGTAGTTAGAGAAGTGGGTGACGGAAAAAATGAGGTCATGAGACTGGCGGTGAAGACGAAGCTTTTCAGCAGAGAAGCCCAGTCTATTTGACCCTGGGTTGGTATCTCCTGGGGCACCAAGATAAAGACGAGGTGGAACCCCAACCCAGCTGTTAGACGGTAGCCCTGCCCCCTTTCTGTCTAGGGCACAGGTTATCCATTTAATGGGCGATTCATTGATTAACCATACAGCCCTGGCTGGTGGACCTCAGAGAACGTTAAGCACTTTCTAAAAGCTCTCCAGGGCCCCTGTGAACCCATTCATTTTATCTCCGGCCTGAATGCTCCGTGGCCGGCCCCCTGCTCCGGGCCCAGCGCCTGCGGGACATCTCTGATGGGATGCTCACTCCTCAGCTGGGGACCGGGCACCGCAGCCCCAGCCACGCCCCTGGTGTGCTTGAGCCGCTCTTGCTCACCTGCGCTCGGCCTTCCGCTCCCCAGCCGCGCAGCTGCTGCTCTCAACACCTTTGTTCTGTACCTTGGCCCTGGACGAGGCTCCCGTTATCTCCTGCACTCGCCTCAGCTATCAGAGCCTGTAAGTGTGTTTTCCTTTTTCTTTTCTCTCCAGGCGTTCTTTGCACCAGAGTGAGATTTCAAAGCAGGAATCCAATCCTGTTTATCCCCTTCTGTAGAGACTGCCATGGCTTCCCAGATCTGGTGGTTTCTCCCTACCAACACGACATTCTCGGTCTTCCACTTGTCATCTGTGGCCGAGTTCTGAGGCTGCATATCATTAAGTCTCACCCCAGGCTGCACACAAAATTCCAATGGCCCAGCCCAGCCCAATGAAATCAGAACATCTGGAAGTGGATCCCAGGAGATGGTTCCTTGTAGCCCAGGGGGAGGACATGGTCACTGCTTGACTGCTGCCCCCCCACCTCCACCCCGTGGCTACTTGATCCCGTTCTGTTGATGTGACTCCACCCCAGGCTTCCAGCCAGTCCCAACCAGAGCTTTCTATCAGCTATGAGCTCACCATCCTTCACTCTTGCGGCTATTCTGACCTTGACTTGATCCTTAGTCCCTTCTAGGACTGAGCCCTGCCCAGTCTCCATTCTCTGCCAATGCCATCTCTCACAACTAGAAAGCCTTCTCCTAACCTGTCTACCTTTGAAGATGCTATTCCTTAAGATAGGTGCATTTTAAAATGCCACATCCCCAAGTTAGAGTCAGTCCCCTCTGGTATGCCATAGCACTTAGCATAGGACATACAGCGAGGGGGCAAGGGATGAACATTTGTTGAAATGCAGATCCATGTTCCTATGGAGAGATTCTGGCTGGACGCAGCAGCTTCAAGGCCGCTGGAGCTGGCCATACCCTCAACACAGATCAAGGGAACACTGCAGACCTTTAGTCCTTGGTTATAGCAAAGCTGGTGCATGTACCATTCAACCTGCTCTGGTTTTTATCACTGGGTAGAACAGGTCAGTTTATCACTGTTGTTTTAATGAACTATAAATCTAGCATACTTCCACACTGAATGTGTTTCTGAAAGAACATTTGAATGCTGAGAAGCACAGACTTTTTAGCACTTTTTACTGAATAGCCGTGTTGAAAGGACTCAGGCACACAGCAGACACTAGTGGTAACAGCCCCCACAAAACAACTAAATTGAGAGGTGGCAGCTAGTGTTTCCAGTTTTCTCGTTTTAAAGCTTCATAGCCTGCAGAAAAGCTATTTCAGTCTCAGAAGAGATTCATTTACAGTGTTCAAAGAGTTCTTTTGAAAGTGAAAATGCATTTGTCTAGAGTGACAAGGGGGACTAGAGTATAATTTATTATTATGAATATTGGTGAAAAGTGGAATACTTGATAAAATTACTCTCAAGTATTTTAAATTGATCTCTTTTTCTCAAGGTTAATTTGGCTAAGACTGAGGCATCTTAGAATCTTAAAGATTAAAAAGTGATTTTAATTTTTGACTAATTCACTGGTATGTAGAAGTTAACTACATTATTAACATTTGAGTGCTTAGTGGGTGCTGGGCACTGTTTCAAGTACATTCTGTCTACAGACTTGTTCGTTTCCTACATATAATCTTCCATTTACTTTCCATTTTTCATTTTGGGTTGATATGCAGTTTAGTCCCCCCTTCAGTAGGAGGTCCACTAAGGATGATTCAGAAGTCCTGGGGCACCTGGCTGGCTCAGTCAATTAAGCATCTGACTCTTGATTTCAGTTCAAGTCATGATCTCAGGGTCTCAGGGTCCTGGGGTAGAGGCCTGCGTGGGGCTCTGCATTCAGCACGGAGTCTGCCTGAGGATTCTCTCTCCCTCCCTCCTCACTGCTCGCATGGGCATGCGCAAACCTGCACACACACTCTCTCAAATAATCTTAAAAAAAAAAAAAATCGGAAGTCCTAGTCCTTCCTTATAACTGTCATGAAACCCTAGTCAAACCACTTTAACCTCTCTGAGGTCTGTAAAATGAAAGGATGGATCTGCTTTCCTGAGGTCCTATTTCCATAATTTTGTGAATAGTTCACATGTGTAATTTAAAGGTCATTTAAGGGTTTCTGACCTTTTGTATTATGAAATATACATCAATAAAATACATAATACCTATATTTATAGATTTATAGATATTTATAGATCAGGAAATAATTCTAAATAAAATAATCATTTAGGCACCAACCAGGCCAAGAAACAGATTATCCCAGCTTCCAGAATGTGGCCGTGGGCCCCATCCCTGTCCATAAACCCTTCTAGAGGTAACCATTAGTCCATCTTTTGTGATAACCATTTCTTTGCTTTTCTTTATCATTTTACTACCTTTAAATCCCTTTACTACCTTTACTCCCTTGTGAATCCCTAAATTATATATTTAGTACTGCCCATGTTTGAACTTTACGTGGTGAAACCATATTATATGTATCCTTTTGTGATTTGCTTCTTACTGTATTGTTTGTGACAGTCCTGCATGTTGATGCTTGTTGTCGGTTCACCGTCCTCTCCAGTCTCTGAAATATTCCTGTGTATCCATTCTGCTATCAGTGGGAATGGGGGTTGATCCTTATCGGGATCTGTGTGAAACCAGTAGTGGATCATTGTATGTGTATGCTTCCGCCAGTATGAAGTAATGCTAACCTCTTTTCCAGAGTCCTCCTCCTACTCCGCCAGCAATTTAAGAACATTCTCATTATGTCACATCTTCATGAACACTTTCCACCTTCAGACTTCGATTTTTAACCAGCTCTTAGAGGTTTTTGTAAAAGCTTTAATCCCTAAATTGTGTTTTTCACCCCAGCTTGTCTGATCCCCGTGAAACAGTCTCCTATGAACAAGAAAGTCATCATCATCTTAGAGAACTTGGAAAAATCCTCCCTGTCTGAGTTGCTGGGGGACTTTCTGGCACCTTTGGAGAATCGCAGTCCCGAAAGCCCCTGGACTCTGCAGAAAGGTAAAGAGAGTGGCAGGAGCATGCCCAGAAGCGAGGCTCTATGGGCTTATTCTCATCCTCTGTGGCCCAGAGTAGGAGTTGAACTTCCGGTTCTTCTTTCTTAGACTCGTTTGATTTTGTGTTTGTCTCATCGTATGGCTTCCTGAGGTTGGGCCATTGCTTTTGGTTTGTTTTAGGAAATGGAACGTCTGAATGTTACTACTTTCATGAGAACTGCTTTCTGCTGGGAACCATTGCCAAGGCCTGTCTCCAGGGCTCGGACTTGCTGGTGCAGCAGCACTTCCGCTGGGTCCAGCTGCGGTGGGATGGCGAGCCCATGCAGGGCCTGCTGCAGAGGTTCCTACGAAGGAAAGTCGTGAATAAGGTAACCAACTGCCGCCACAGCCTCTTGCCCGAGACGCGGCCGTAGCGTCAGGGGGCCTGCGCTGGCGTCCTACCCCTTACCGACCACGCAGCCTCGGGCACAGTTAGTGTTTAGATACGCAAGAGTCAAATAAGATAACGTATATAAAACCTGGAACAGTTTCTGAATGATGTTAACTATTAAAAAAAAAAAGAAAAGAAAAGAAAAAAGCAAATAGGTTTTACTCCTGTTGTTAACTGTTCTCAAGGAGTGTCTCCAAGTTCTAAACGCTCTAGAAGGCTGTCTTAGAAAACCACTCGTTTTAAGAGTAGCCGCGGCTTCCTTGGAGCCTTCAAAACATGATCCATCCACTCAAGCTAGTTTTGATGTGTGACTGTTACACTGTGCTAGAGTAAATATTTAAAAGTCAAGATTAAAATTCTCTAGCTTTGAGACATTTTCAAGAGTCATTATAACTCCTGGTGATTATTTTGGAATAAAATATTCTGTATCCTCCCAAATAACAAAATTAGCGCTGACCAAATTTAGTACGTTGTTATTTAATTAATATTCTTAAGTCGAGCTAGGATCTGAGTGTCAAGATTGACTGGAAACATCAGAGCTTGAGTTAGTAAGACTTTGTCCCTTCATCCAGCACCCCAGGCCACATTTGGAGGGTGGTATCTTCTATCACAATATTTTAAGCTGTAAATAACACACCACCTACTGTTTTTCCTCACATAACCAGTGCCTTGTGGTAGGTATTGCTGACATCTGTTCACTGCCATGATGTCAGGTCCTGGGTCTGGGGGAGTCTCTTGAGTTCCCCTCAAGATTGTAGGATGTCAGCAGGGGCTTCAAGCACCAAACTTGCACCCAAGTGTGTTCAAAGGTGGGAACCTCAATGCTACCACGGGGGGAAGAGAGTTTTGGCCTTCTCAATTTCCTTATCGGGGAGGAAGCATCTTTTTCTGAAACGCCCAGAAACAGACAACTTTTCCTACGTGTTTCATTAATCAGAACTGGTTTTGTGCCCATCCCATTGTCCCAGACTGTGCCTAGACTTACCTTCCCAAGATGGAAGCTCTCCACCAAGTACTTAAACAAAATTCTGTGTCTGTTATGTTAGAGTATGTGAATGTGTGTGCATTTGTGGGTGGAGGATCGGGGAGGAGAGTGGGAATGGTTTTGGTAATTCAGCAAACTATGCTTGCCACTACTGATGTGAATTAGTATCTGAAATTCCTAATCAGAGAAATCGTCTACCCCAAGCTCTGTTAAAGTCCATGGCTGGTCATAAATACATGCTTTTGACCAAAGCTAGGCCATCAAATCAGGTCCACCAATAGGAAGAAAGGTGAGGTAATGACAGTCATAGGTGTGTAGCTTTGCAAATTACTGATGCTTCCATTAATGTTATTAATATTTAATTTCATATAAATAATCACAAATGATACTAGTTTCTTAAAAACTTTATTTTTTTTAAAGAGCAATTTTAGGTTACATTAAAAATTAGAGGAACGCATGCAGATTTCCCATGTACCCCCTGCTTCCAGACATGCGTAGTTTCCGTGTTATCAGCAGCACTCACCAGCATGGCCTGTGTGCAAGGATGAACCCACACTGATAAATCATAATCACCCGAAGTCCACAGTTTACCTAAGGGAAAAATATGGAAGTCCTCATGAGTCTGCATATTATCCTTGCACACATGCCATGCTGATCTCTGAAAAGTCCTAGTTTTATTCTCTGGATGTGGCACTATTTCAGGTAAAATGGACCTCCCCCACACCCACCTCACTGTACACACAGTTTGTAAAGGCTTTGTTTTACTTACTTTGAAAAGAAAGTTGCAAGCTTTAAGCTGTGCTCTCTTCTCCACTGTGTTTGAGAATGGGAATGTGGGATGTGCTGTGAAGAATAGGAAGGGGGGAGGGATAATGCCTTTCACTTACCAAGAGTCACTTCAAGGAGGTTAATAAAACTGATTCCTTGGAATATTACTCAGCTGTCAGAAAGAACGAATTCTCAACATTTGCTGCAACATGGACGGCACTGGAGGAGATAATGCTAAGTGAAATAAGTCAAGCAGAGAAAGACAATTATATGATTTCTCTCATCTATGGAACATAAGAACTAGGATGATCGGTAGGGGAAGAAAGGGATAAAGAAAAGGGGGGTAATCAGAAGGGGGAATGAAACATGAGAGACTATGGACTATGAGAAACAAACTGAAGACTTCAGAGGGGAGGGGGTGGGGGAATGGGATAGACTGGTGATGGGTAGTAAGGAGGGCACGTATTGCATGGTGCACTGGGTGTTATACGCAACTAATGAAGCATCGAACTTTACATCGGAATCCGGGGATGTACTGTATGGTGATTAACATAATATAATAAAAAAATCATTAAAAAAAAATTTAAAAAAAAAACTGATTCCTTGGGTACATGTACAACGGGGATGAATGACTCCTGCAAAACCTCAGAAATCTTGTAACTGCAGAACAGAACCAAATCTTTGGGAGCACTTAGATACATGCTGGCCCTTGATTACAATTTCTTCATCCAGTTCCTGAAAGGAATATAAGTCAAGAGCCTTTCAGGACAATACCAGGCATCCTACTAGTATTTAATAAATAATAACTAATATTTACTTCTTATTAATAAAATTATAAACTATTATTAATTGTAGTACATGATCTCATTCTTGCTGGAAGAATATCAGAAGGAGAAATATAATTTCCCTTCTCTTCAAAAGAGGAAGAATTGTAAGAGCTCCCCAAACCTCATGTAACATAATATCATTTCAACAGAGCTGCTAGGATTGCCGAACCAATCTTTCATTTTTGACTTGGCCAAATTATACCCCTTCAAGTAGGACATACCCATATTGATAAGCTACCCCAGTCTTAATATCATAATTACTTGGTAAAACCGAGAGTTATATGAATCCCTTTCTTGTAAAATACTGAGTTAACTGCTGTATCTGACTTCTAAATAATGGAAGGATATTTCTCCTAATACTAAAGAAATCTTTGTCCTTTTGTGAACCCTCTGTACTACAAAAAAGGGACTTGATTTTGTAAAATATAATCCAAAAAAATATGCTAACATCAAACCATGTTTATTACATACTGTTATTTAGAATTTGCATGTTTAAAAATTTGAAAACAAATTTCTTTATGCCAGCAACATTCTATACATTTTGATGAAGCTAGCATTTTAGCTGGGATATTCCTTCTAGGGAAATTAAAATTAATACGAGGTGAACACACCACAGATCCAAATGGGCCATCTTGTCACTTAACCACATATTGGAGTATTTAATGTCATTTTTTGTTTCATGAAATCAAAATCCTTTAACACCTATGTGAAGTACTCTGTATGCATGTGGATAATAATTTCTACCAGAACTGATGTTTAAGAATTTGTGTAAGGTTTCTTAGTCTTACTGCTCTTTCGTGTCTGAACGCTTTCATTTCCCGTAATAAGCTGCAGATCTATGTCTCATAAAGACACGTGACAGGTGTACTGGCTACGCCTCCTTCAGCCACCTCAGGGGCCGCAGACAGATTCAGCTGCGTTTTTGTTTTACACCTTAAATGTTGATAGTTTTCATTTTTGAACTGTTAAAAGGAAAACCAGCACTGTTCTAAGCCAAGCCCCACGTCCGGCCTCTCTGTCTCTGTAGTTCAGAGGTCAGCTGCCCTCGCCCTGCGATCCCGTGTGCAAGACCGTCGACTGGGCCCTGGCTGTGTGGCGTCAGCTCAACTCCTGCCTGGCCCGCTTGGGCACACCTGAAGCTCTTCTCGGGCCAAAGCACTTCCTGTCTTGTCCTGTAGTCCCAGGACATGCCCAAGCGACAGTGAGGTAAGGGTCATTTCTCCTTATCTACCTATTTAAAATCTAGCCGTGGCCAACTGGGGATGTGTGAGAGCGAGGAGCTCCGCGCTTCCTATCAGAGGACGACCATGACTCACCTGCTGGGTAGCTTCTGGGGAAACTTTTTACTGAGAACTGGTAAGTAGCCTTTTCCATCTGTTCCAAGACTCTCCTCAAAGTCCTGTTCCACGTGCAGTGCAGTCTCATGGGAAAGGCCTACATGAGAAATTCATCGAGGCTCCTATAACCAAAAACACAAGCTTACATTCTATTGATGATTAAAAAGCTTCCTCCTTGGGGCTCCTGGGTGGCTCAGTTGTTAAGCATCTGACTCTTGATTTCAGCTCAGGTCAGGATCGCAGGTTCATGAGATCGAGCCCCATGTGCTGGGCGTGGAGCCTGCTTAAAAGTCTCTCTCTCCCTCTGCTTCTCCCCCCTGCCCTCCCTCTATCAAAAAAACAAAACAACTTCCTCCTTTATAAATGAGACTTAAATACTCACTATGTTTTCCTTAACATAGTTTCCATAACAGCTTATGGGAATTGACATATTAACAATAAAGTTAATGAAATAGAAAAGCAAGAGGAAAAAATGTGTCACAATCCAGCTTAGTAAGGATCTGTGATTAACTGTGAGCATCGATTCTGTACTTTCTGGCATCCTGGGCAGAAATCCACTCTGGAAAGCAGGGCAGACAAATAATCTATCTTCTCTATTGTAACAAACTGTCGATTTCATAACAGCTAATAGGGGGAAAGGAAGAATTACCATATTAAAATACATATACAGCATTTTCTTACTAAAGAGCAGAAATACATTTATTCATGTAATCACTTCTTTTTTTCATTAGTACTACAATTAAATTTAAGCCTTTTTCACATCCAGAGTCTCAAGATTCTTAGGAGCTACTTTGGGCCTTTCCTGTCCGGAGCACAGTCACGCCAACAACTACAGACACTCTGCTCTGAGATGTGCACCCTACGTGCAAGCTAACAAGTTAGGCTGCCGCATGTGCGTGATGCTGGGTCATCACCCAGAGCACACAGCCCCAGCCTGTGCTCCATGTGCGCAGAGGTTCTCCTAGCGTCTCAAGCCCAGCGGGGGTAGGGGGGGAGGATGGACAGTGGCCAGTGGATGCTGGCTTTGCCTCCCAGCTACCGAACTCGGAGCTGGAGAACCCCCCAGCTCTGACAGGGAGATGCTAGCAAAGCTGCCCACCCTTTGCCCTGGGGGAAAACATCACTTATTACCCTAGTAAGGGAACAGATCCACCTTCTGCTCTAGGAGGAGACACGGTCTCTCTCTTCCGAGGCTGTTTGCCATACTAACATCCTTGAAAAGAGAGTCTAGAACCAAAGTAGACACTCAATGTGCAGAAATGCCATGGAGGATTGTCTCCCAACAGCCATGTTCAGGAAGCACTTTTTTTTTTTTTAAACCAACGATTATCATCTTTACCCCTTTAGCACCTTTAGGAGTGCCTGTGTAGGTCTGACTCATGGTACAGAACACCAGATGTTGTCTATCTTCCCCTATTATACTTTTTTTTTCTCTTGAATTACATATCAGACATTAATACAGAAGCTTAAAATACAGATACTTGCTATCTGCATAAAAGTTTTAACAGTCTTGAAGGGCTTACACCAATATCTAACAACTTTGAAAACTTCATTATACTGGGAGATGTGGTTTAGCTTCTACAACCTTGAAACAAGCGTTGTTGTTTTTTTAAATGTTGCAACAAAGGAATTTTAATTGCTATTGGATGCCCCGAACTTGGGTAAGGTCCCACTGCTACAGCTGTTACTACAGAGAGTCCATCTGGGGAGACAGCTGGTGACCCCATCCCTGCTCTGCAGAGCTAAGCCCACCCACGTGCAGACACTGAGCCTTTGCCTTGGGGTGGACAGATTTAATTTGCCACTGAGCACAAGATCTACCCCAATTTCAGAAATATTAAAATGTATCTTATTAAGGACATAAGGCAAATAAGTTTAAGCTATTTAGACATCGATTTCCAGGAAATCTTTTTTCTACACGTCCACCTGTAAATTTGCTTTTCTTTTCATGTATTTTATTTATGCATTCATTCAACACACCCTTAAGCACTGATTCCTGCTCTCAATGATCTTAGAAGGTAAAAGGAAAGAGACATGTAAACACTTTCATTTGCAAAACATGGTGTTTTTGAGGTGAAGTCAAACATCTTTTATATTGGGTAATTTTTTTTAAGATTTTATTTATTTGAAAGGTCACAAGCAAGGGGAGCAGCAGAGGGAGAGGGAAAGGAAGAAGCAGATTCCTCCCCTGAGCAGGGAGCCCGATGCGGGGCTTGATCCCCAGACCCTGGGCTCATGACCCGAGCCAAAGGCACCCCAGTTTCACTTGTTTCAAAACTACCTAGGAAAGTTAGCATATCTGCAGAAACACTTAAATGTTTTTTCCATGTTCTTCAAACCCATCCTTTGTGGTGCGGTGCGTGATTTGTGACTGGGCCTCATTGCCAACCGCCCTTTTCTTGCAAGGTGGATGGCTAAGCTGTGGAATGCTGTCATTGCACCCAGAGTTCAAGAAGCAATATTGTCAAGAGCATCTGTGAGAAGACAGCCGGGCCTGGGGCTGCCGAATGCTAGAAACCACCCCAGCCAAGGACAGCAGGCCGTGGTTAAAGCTGCTCTCAGCATCTTGCTCAATAAAGCCGTGCTGCATGGCTGCCCCCTCCAGAGAGCAGGTAATGCGGGTGGTTGCGGGGAGGGAGGGGAGGAGATTCACTCTTACATAATACTTGTTTGACTTCATTATAAGGGAGCTCTTTTTTTCCCTCTTCGTAAGTAAAGAAATTATCTCGACCTTAATGTACATTTCACACCATTGTCCCAGGACTCTTTTTTAAAAAATTTTTCTTTCCTAAAATTTTTTTAATTTGAATTCAATTGACATATAACGTATTATTAGTTTGAGGTAGAGCTCAGTGATTCATCAGTCTTATATAACACCCAGTGCTCAGTACATCAAGTGCCCTTCTTAATGTCCACCCCCCAGTTACCCCATCCCATCCCCCTTCCTCCCTGCCCTCCAGCAACCCTCAGTTAGTTTCCTGTGATTAAGAGTCTCTGATGGTTTGTCTCCTCTGATTTCACATTTTTTCCTCTCTTCTCCTATGATCCCGTTTCCTTTCTTAAATTCCGCACAGGAGTTAGATCTTATGAGAACTCTCTTTTTAAATTATTGGCTCAGTAATTCCAGATCTCCAAGTAAAATTTGCTGGGTCACAACATCCCTGCTTGGGTATTAAGCACAGCCATGATTCTGAAGAGTATTTCTTGGAGAATTGCAATTGTTAATATTTTACTTGACTGTGAAACTGTATGATCACTGCCTTCTTTTTGGCAAAACATGATTTGTGTTCTTTCAGAGCTGGACCAGCACACAGCTGATTTCAAAGGAGGAGGTTTCCCTTTATCTATAGTCTCCAGTTACAACAAAAAAAAGGGAGAGAGTGGTGCCTGGAGAAAAGTGAGCACCAGTCCTCGCAAGAAGTCCGGCCGCTTCTCTCCACCCTCCTGGAGTAAGCCCGGCCTGAGCGAGGAAGGTAAGTGAGGCGGCCGTGCTGCCTGTAGGACTGTGGGCACTCATGCTCTGCTTTCCGAGTGCAAATGTACTTTTACTTTTTTCACTGTGCATTCAACAAAGTTGAGTTTTTCAATGCGTATTTTCACAGAATGAACAGGGGGTAGTAGCTCTATTTCCGAAAATATTTGCCAGCCCCGTACCTAGGAAATAATCGCTTGTGGCATCCATCTTAAATCTATGTAATATAACAATTGTACTTTGGCATAGTTTTCTCCTTTTCTGTGTCATCTCTGAGCCAACCTTAAATTTTTTAAAGTATGTATAGAGATACATGTGATACCAGTTTAAAGCCTTCATGAGTGAATCAGTTTTACACATTTCTTTTTCCTTTATTGTGTCAGGTTCTATTCTACACCCTTGAAAGAGAACAAACAGAAAAATCCCTGCCCTCTTAGGGTTCACGTTCTCATAAATTATAAAACAAATTCAATATAATGGAACATCCTCTATAAAAAAAGGAATATGTTACATAAGTTTTCATTTGAGCAAGATAAACACATTTATCTCTGGTGTTAGACCTATTCGTTTTGGGTTTGATAGGGTAATCAGTAATTATACGAATTGTCTCCCTAAAGGAAATCCTTTTCAGTCTTAACTCAAATACGATGTTCCAACCTCATATGCATTGTGCATTTCTCATAGATATAAATTTGGATTTTTAGGAGCCCCTCCCACCCCCAACATATTCTGTTATGTATGATTTCATGCCAACTTTACAGCAATCGAGTTGCTAAAAAAGAATATGCCTAAAATCTTGAAACATGAAAGATTGCTTTTGTTCATTAATGTGTTTTCATACTTAAAAATCAACTAAATACAGGCTTAATATTAATACATGCTAGAGTTTTGTAATTACCCCACCAAGTGGGTCTGTAAACTGACTTTTTTAACGATTGAATGTAAAGTCACAGAGTTTACTTATACTTTAAGGTGATTGCTATGTATACTATGATATATTCTAACAGCCTGCCATTACTTCCCAGAGTTAGAGTGTTTGATTCAGGGAGTAAAGTCATTAGACGTCAGCCCCCTTCTATGACGTAGAGACTACTGGAGTGACCTCTGCAGCAGGGACTGGACCTTCCACTTGTTTATCCCTATATGTAGGGCAAAAGAGCTCTAAGATGAGGATTATCTTCTCCATTTCCAAGTAACAAAACTGAGGTTTAGAACCTTCGGCTGTCTGTCCCTATCACCTCTCCTGGAAACACGGGGAGCTACAATCCATGTTTTTGTTTCTTGAGAGTCCAATGCTGTTTACCTCCATCTGTGCCACTCTAAGCCCATGGTATGTGGAATAATCCATAGGCACTCATATAATGGGACACCCACCCAGGCTCTTCACTGTCATTTCCAAGTTCTTTACAATTTCTGTAGGGTTTAAGACCAGCCCCTGGTCTCAAACTCAGAAAACTATTATGTAAAATATGAAAAAGTTAAATTATTGAATATAAATATAAAATCATTTATAATTTTAGTTTTAGAACTATTTGATATATCAAATATTATACTCTTAGAAACATGAAACCATACTCAAGATCAATAAAATTGTATATAACCAGGATATTTCATTTTTTATAATGGTAATTTTTTTTTCTCAATTCCATTGGATATTACAATGTTTGGGTTGATATTGGTTCTTTTGATGCCATTGTTTATCAAAATAGAAACCCCTTTGCATTCTACACATGTAACTATGGGCGATCATGAATTTGGTAAAGACACAGCCTCTTTTTCTCCTGACCTAAAATAGAAAAGCTAAGATGTCAGGTCACAGGCTTCAGGGATCAAGCCCAAGCATACATGTTAATTAGGAAAATCTGCTAGTCACCCTTTCTGACCATGACAACAAGAGTATGGGCAAAGAAACTAGTGTAGAGATTGTCTCTGATGATCTCTTCATGAGGATGTATTAAATTCAACTTTTCAAAATCATTCTTTAGAGATAATTTGTGCTAGCAACATTCACACTATTTTAGAAGAGGGGCCGTTTATAAAAGCAGTGGCCATGCAGGAAGCTCCATCCAGAGCCACTGCCCTGAGGAGAAACTTCTCAAGAGATGGATTCAATCCAAAAACAGTATCAAAAATCAGAGTCCAAAGTCTGTTTCTTTTAAATACAGAGTTCAAGATGCACAGGGACAATGATTGATTACATTTTTCTTTAAACAGGTATCAAAATTAAAGCTATATCTCAGCTGAATTATAACAGGAATGCTTCTCTGTCAAAACAAAAGTAAGTTTGTACATCTATAATGCTATTAATATATTTTAAAAAGCGGTCATTCAAATGCTAGTATTAAACTGAAATCTAATGAATGAATGTGTAATGGTAGGAAGATTTTCCCTTGTAGGTTCTTTGGTCTAATAATCAAATGGACATAAGACAGATGACCAGGAGAAAAATGAATTTAATTGCCTATGTCTGGGAGCCCCAAAGATAGGAGACTCAAGGCCAAGTCAGGCAGTTGAGAGTTACGCTGCCATCCCGAACTAAGGAATGATACCAATCTGTCAGGCCTTGAAGCCCCAGACCCCTGTATTTCAGATAAAAAACTTAGCACTGCTGGTAGCTCTTTCTAAATTCTTCTAGGTACTTAAGGGTGAGGTAAGTTTTCCTTGAGTCAGCTGGGCCTTGATTGACTTCAGATCAAAATAAACCACATGCCAAAGTGACATATTTTGGGATAGCATACTCTCCCCTTCACATGAAATCTAAAAAAAAATGTTCTTTAAGCTTAATATGACAACATTAAGCGTTTTTTGCTTGTAGTTTGTTGAAAAGGTTAGAAATACTAATAGCTTCATTTTTTATCAAACTTAATCATTAATGCATCCGACAAAGATATAAAAGTTCACAAATGCAGGATTTTATCATAAACAGGCTTTACAGGACTGATGTTTTAAAATGAAACTTGCTTTTAGGTGCTATATGTTTAACGTGATCGTTTTATTTTCTTATGTTGCACCTAGGGAATTATTTCAGCTTACAAATTTCGAGGTACAAAGGATGATTTGGTTAATCACAGAATAGGAATGTTTGTAAAGAGAGAGAAGATGGATAAAGGAAACCACAACACATGCTTCTTTCTGCCATGCGCATGGCTGAATCCATTATATACAGCAGCCTATGTAATTCCCCCAGTAACTAGAATATAGATAACCCAGAAACTGAAGTGTTAAGGAAAAAAAAAAAAAAAAAAAAAAAAGAAAAAAAATATATGACCCATGGCCGCCATGTTGTTAAGAAGTAGAACCAAGGTTGAAATTTATATTTGTTGCAGAGAATCAATCACACTGCCCCCTGCTTTCCCAGTGTTCTGTGTCTTAGTTTCATCTAGGCTTGGAGAAAGGGAAGAAAAGGGGACTGGTATGTTCTAAACCAAGTAGATTTCTCTGTGAGTAAAATTTTGAGTGGGAGTTGCCAAGATCCTATGCGTGAATTGTGCCATCAAATGACATTTCAGACTCTTTTTAAAGGATGTTGAAAAACTCTTTTCTTACCCCACACCAAATCCTCAAAACTGGATTACAGTTCCCACGTTGAAAAACTTTTCTGAACTTCGTTTTAGGTCTTTAGAGAATGATCTATCATTGACATTGAATTTGGAACAAAGACTATCTCTGAGTTCAGATGACGAAGCAGACCTTGTCAGGGAACTTCAGAGTATGTGCTCCAGCAAATCTGAGTCTGACATAAGCAAGGTAAGCAGGACAAAGGGGGGAGGACATTGATGGGCTCCCCCCACCAGGAAAGAGATTTCCTTAGAGCCACATCCTAACACACATTCCCTGAAAGACATTCCTGATTGAATATATGGTGAATGCTCCAAACCAAACACTCCTTACCTTGCTTAGAAAAGCCCTTTCTTCCGAAGTATCTTTTATATAATAAAGGAGTTCTATTAAGGCAGCCTGCTTTTCATAACTCCTCTGAAAGGCCTGAGGTTAAAATTGCAAGTTGATTCCATCACAGCACAAATCATAGCAACGCATTCAGGCAGCACTGCTTCCCCAGGCTTTCTTCCTTTTCGTTTTTCTAATGTTGGTATACAAGTCACTTGTCAATACGTCACAGCAGACTCATGTTACAGGCAGAGGAACAGCCACAGCCTCCCTTAACAGCAAGAAAATTTGGCCTGTGTGATGCATATAGTCATAGCCTTTAAGCTGTGAAAATTGAGATCCAAATATAGGAATCAGTGACCCAAAATCTCAAAGGCGGTGTCAACAGCATCAAGTCCAACTTGTTCTGGCACTCTGTCAGCTGCCGCTAATTGAACCAGACTTCCTTGCTAAATGCCTTTCACTTGAAAGGGAGGATAAGAAGGTAGTTATAAGTGCAAGTTCCACCAAAAGGCTCCTAACTCCTACATCTGAACAACCCAGTCTTTGGGCCAAAGTCGGACTGACAGTCTGATTTAACCTTGCTGGAAATGAGCTGAAATACTTACAATTTTGCCAAGACAGATTTTTTTTTTTAAGGGAAGAGGGTCTACTTCTCATGCATTTTCTGGCAGTTTCACTTAAAGGCTTTGAGTCTTTGTCGTGCACAGTACAAGCCTTGAGGGTGTGTCCACAGAGCTCTGAGGGTCAGAGGAAAAGGTAACATTGCGGCCAATTTCGATAGTGACTTTAAGGTGTGTACCTGTGACTCGATCAGTGCTCTGTTTTTCAGATTGCTGATTCCAGGGATGATTTAAGGAGGTTTGATAGTTCAGGAAACAACCCTGCCTTTTCAGCAACTGTTAATCCGAGAATGCCAGTGTCACCGAAGGTAAGTGCCCCTTTCCCTGCAAAAGGAGACGAAAAAGGATTGCTGTGGAATGGACTTCCTGAATCTTCTTTCAGTGTGAATCACAGAATTCTTTTTCAACCACAGTTGTGAAAAGGGAATAATGGTAAGTGTGTTCAGTAGTTAATTTAACGTTAGAGAGATCACTGTTTAGATAATGCTTTTCTATGTCATTCTTTCAAGCTATTATGTGTCAGAAGTAGATAGAGTGTAACTTCTGTCTCGGTTCTTCTAGTTTAGAATGTATTCATTTGAGAACCTTTACGATTTCCTGCATTTTAGAATTTCAGCAGGCTAAATAATGTAAAGCTCTATCACACCTGAAAAAAAAAAAAAAAGGTCCTTTTTAGGGACACCTAGGTAGCTCAGTCGTTTAAATGGCTGCCTTCAACTCAGGTCGTAATTCCAGGGTCCTGGGATTGAGCCCCACATTGGGCTCAGCAGGGAGCCTGCTTCTCCCTGCTGCTCCCCCTGTTTGTGCTCTGTCAAATAAATGAAAATCTTTAAAAAGAAAAAGAAACTGAACTAAAAAGGATTTTTTTTTAACTTGCCATAACAGCATTGGTTTCAGTGAGATACTTTCCTTCAAAAACAAGTCAGAATGGCAAGTGGCAGAGCCAGGATTTCAATAGACTTCATTAACTTCTCAAAATAACTTCTATTATTGGTTAATAAATGGTACTCCTGGGTGAACAAAAACAATAAAACTACTTCTTACCCAGTAGTTGTTCTGTGAGAGTGCAGATTTCCCAGAGGCATTTAGTGAGAGGGGGGTTGTTCACCAAGTCACGTGGAGTGTGGTTCACATCCTGTTCTCCTCCCCTCCCTCAGTGGCTTACGAAGACCTGGCAGGGGGAGGTGGGTGCAGAGGGGAGGATTATAAATTATTCATCATCTGCTCACCACTGCCCCTGCTCTCCCACTGCTTCATGAGCTTCTAGTCCCAATTCGTTCCACGGGAGCTGTAGGTTCTGGGGGAAGAAGGTGGGAAGCATTGGCAAGGCTGAGGTCCCAAATAAAATACGTAACATGATGATCTGTGAAGAAGAGCATGACCTTTCTGGCTCACGCCATCGTCAAGGCTGCCTCACCCATCCCCTCCCCAACTGGGAACTGCTTAGAAAGCACAGCAAAAACATAATTTAGAGAGCATGTAAGGGACAATGACCTAAGGAGGGGACGTGGAGTCCCTCTTGAGAATTTGGTCAGGAGTTATCCCTCCTGAACACATTCCTTGGGTCTCCAGGATCACTCTTTAGGGTTCCTTGTAGATAGAACAGTCAGGCCACGAAGGTCTAGGAAGAACCACCATGAACCACTATTTCTCCAGGGCCCAGTCACTTTCCTATATAAAGATGTTGACGGCTAGTGACCAGCTGCCATTGTTTAAATGTTTTGTACTCCTGTTTCTCTGGCTCAGGATCTTACTGGTTGCCACAATAAGGTACTGTCCACAAAGGGAGTAGCAGTACTGAGAGTGGGACATGCTCAGGACAGCTTTGTTTTAAAAGAGACGTTTAAAAACGTGTGTCCTTTTATACCCTCGGGGCTCTTACAAAAGAATTATGGGGACAGCTGCCTGCGCTCACTCTTCGCCCACTGAACACAGGTGGAGGGGCTGCCCCGCAAGGGCGAGGAGGTGTTTTTCTCAGAACTGCCAGCAGAGGGCGAAGTAACACATTTGACAGGCTGCTGAAAGCCTGGCAGGCTCATTGCTTTTCTATCCTTCATATACGCTCAGCTAGCATTTCTTGGTTAGATGCCCGGGTTCTTCTGTTATCAGGCAGTAATTCTTTTTAAAGTAAGAGCTCCTGGCTTAGTTGAAATCACTTTCAACAATCACCATTTGTCACAGCAGAACTCTACTGCTCTGACGGTAAGGGGATGTAGTGGGGTGTATTCATCGGGTGGCTGGTTAGCCTCATAAATTAGAAACAAATGCACACATTTAAATCACTAATACAACAGACACTGATATGTTTTCTCATGAAAACCAAATGACTCCTCTGAAAGCAAACGATTTTATCTTTGCATAATGAAATCCCCGTGAGGATTGTGTTTTTAAACCCCACTGCCCAGATCTTGCTCCCCCGCCCCCACCCCAGAGGTTCTGATGGAGCTGGTCTGAGGTGCAATCTGGACTTGGAGGTTTTTAAAAAAAAACTCCCCGGCCATGCTGATGTGCAGCTGGTGCTCTAAGACGCTTGATCTGGGGTCCTCCCTGCTGTCCAGCCCCTTTGTTTCTAACTGTATCTATCTGTAGAGGGGGTCATACACCTTTCCGTAACTTACGTGTACATGTGATGCACTGTTTCCACACCTTCCTGTCTTCACGCTTTCTCCCCTGGCCACAGCCTCTACCTCCTCCCCCGACTCCCCATCTAGAGAGCGGGGATGGTAGGGGCCTCCTAGCTTCCAGCAGTGAGTCAGTAGAGTCAAAGGAACGAATTGCTCTAGTTTAACAATATTACTTTAGGCCCAGCACCTTTCTATACAACCTCGTGGTTTTCTTTGAGCTTAATATGTACCACACTGATAATCTTACTTAATAGAACTTTTGGGTTGTAGCCCTGAACGCATTAAACACCCTGAACTCTCCTAGCCCCAGGCTCTTGTACTTCTTAGCCTTACGGAAAACACCTCAAAACCTGTGCATCAGTCACTGGCCCTGTTCTTACCCTCCCAGCCTTAACGGTCTGGGGTCCTCGGTAAGGCAGAGCACCCCTCCTGTTCCAGCCTCACACCTCAACACCCCAAGCATAGGTTTAGCTCCAGGGGAAGCTTCTTGTTACTCCATTTCCTGTCTCAGCCCATAAAGATACAACCCACACCCCCCTCCCCGATGCAGACGATGGTGTGGACCAGCAAAGAACACCACGTATCACCTTTTCTCTACCATCTAGCTGTTATCTTTATCACAATATGCCATTTCTTCTCATTATGATGCATGTGTTGAATTTCCTGGTGTTTTAGACTGAATTACAAGTTGGGATTCGTTTTACTAGGCCCAGGGCTAAGTCCCATTTTACAAATATAAGAAGATACCAAGGAGAATTCAACTTCCAGTGGAGTCCACACAGTTACTTTCCTTTAAAACCTGCATTAACTATTTATTTGCCAATTAAATTCTAGTTTTACATTTTAAATCTGTTGCATTACTGTTCAGCTGCATTAAAAGAGAGACTAAGTATCTACTGCTTGAGAGGCAGGGGGCTCACAGAGGAGACCTTCCTTCATTTTCACTGGTGGAATTTTAGACACTCTAAGGGCAAACACCTTGAGTGCAAGTTGGGAGCCCAAGGTCTGGCCCTGCGTCCTCACTCTGAGACTGGGAACAAATCTCGTCGCCTGTCCAGCTCTGCGGCTGCACGGGAGCCTTAACTCACTAGAGATGTTAGGGCACGGATGTTCTCTGCTCTGGGGTCGACACCTAGAACCATGGCTGAGCATTTAATGTTTAGTTTCCAGGAAAGCAGAAAAGTGAGGTGACTCACCCCGGGTGATGGAGCTACTTCTGGTGTGGCTCCGCACACACATTGCAGTCCTGACGAACCCAGCTGGGTGCTGTCTTCGGGGCCAGGATGTCGAGAAGCTCGCAGACTCTGGCATTCGATGGACGGAGTCTTGTGAGGCCACGAAGGGTCGAAATGAAAATCAGGCGTTGGGTCTGGAGGAAGTTAATCATTCAGCCTCTCCTCTCTGTTGTCCGCTGTTTGGTGTTGCAGGAGAACCGTGTGGAGGGAGCAGCTCCTTCATGCTGGCGCAGAGAGCAGAAAAGTCAGGGCTGTTATGAGCTATTGGCAGCCAGGTCCGAAGTGACCCGCTCCTTCTGTTCTGCTCTGTTACAGGTCAGTCCTCTCAGCAGCCATCAACCGACCGAATGCAGCAACAGTCAATCAAAGATTGAGTTGGGTGTTTCAAGAGTTAAATCTTTCCTTCCTGTTCCTAGAAGTAAGGTCACCCAGTGTTCCCAGAACACCAAAAGAAGCAGCAGCAGCAGTAATACAAGGCAAATAGAAATAAACAACAACTCAAAAGAAGAGATTTGAAACTTCCACAAAAAACGAACAAGTAGAAAAACCAAACAAATAGGCCTGCCTACAACAGTCTCACTCTTAACTTCTGTATATTTAACACAGAAACCAAGGACAAGATGTAAATACCTTTAAATGAAGGCAATGTTTTTACTGTAATATAAAGTATGAGTGCGGGACCACTATTCAATTTTTTTTTTTGTAAAGAATGTATTTATAACCAACATTTTGTTGCTTTTTTTTTCCCCCCCAATTCTATAGGATTGAACTTCAATACCAGGAGGTGATGCCAACTTTTCAAGTAGTTTTATAATAGAAATATTGTAATAGTTTTAATCAACATGTTCAGGGGTATTAGAACTGTCAGTGTACTGTACATCTGTATATATGTATATATGTATATTTCAGAAAGTCCATGAACCATATTGCGTAAAGTGTACAACATTGGCTTTTAAATAGAGATCATAACTTGATGTTCACTTGAATGACTAGAATGGGGCAATAACAAATCATTTCTAAACAGTTACTTTCCATTAAAAGCCATATTAAGTATTTTGCCTGTTAAATTCTAGTTTTACATTTAAATCTTTTAATGGTTACATTGCTGATTGGTTGCATTCTGTATATTTATGCTTATGAGTTTGCATTATAACTCCTACAAAATATGAAATTATATAACGCAATAAAAGTGTTATCTTTCTTACAAAAGTTTTGTACCTAAGTGAATATAAAACTGCAAATGCTTCAATAAATTAATTTAGAGTTAACTCCCTCTTCTAGTAGCACAACTGATAAAAGGTGATAATATTTTCTGGAAGTGTTTCTTCAAAAACTAATGAAATTACATATACAACTCAAAGTTAAAATGCTTTGACATCAATAAAATATTGAATTTGTGACATAATTTTGCTGGAGTTTCTATCTATCGCTCTTAGTAGTTCATCTATGCAACAGAGATTTGTGTCCAATTATAAAATGTGTTCTCCCTATTGGTATTTCACTAGCTGTTCACAGAAAGGCCCATCCCTGTTAGAAGGTGTTAAATAAAACATTTAAAACATTTAAGTGGAGGTCTAAGAATTAGGTGTTCAGTGAACAGAACATCTTTTTTCTGTCATAAATACCCCCCAAAAGGTATGATTTTACACAAAGAATTATTTACTTGTCTAAGAGTATTATAAGCCCTCTCTTGGCCAGAATGGTTATTTACATTGAAGTACACACATGTACACTGATAACTATATTAAACTTGATAAAAATATCAGCAAGTATCTTAGTGGGTGATTAAGATTATGCCACAAGGGATGAATCAGAGATCTTTCTAGCAGGGAAGAACTCGATTCCAACACGGGTCGGCCTTCTGCCTGGGCTTCATCTGGACAAGGTGAATCCTGGGGGTGCTCAGCTCTGACCTCTGCACAGGGAAGCGGGTGGGAGGATGGGGAGCTAGAGGAAGGGACAGAGAGAGGGTGGGTGGAAGAAAGAGGCCAGGGGAACTAGTCTTAGGCTCCAACACAGTAACTCCTTTGAACTGGACTCAAATTCTTACTGCCCTGGTGACATTTGATAACTACTCTCAAGTGCTTTCACAAAGACACTGAAGAGTTCTCTCAAAATCAGAGGCCAATATACCTAGATTGAGGTGGCTCTGATGTGTTTCCTCCAGTTTACGTACACCTGCTTAGATTATACTCATTTTGAATTACTAAGCATTGTGTTTTAGCTGCTTTTCTGAAGCTAAAGATCCCATTAGAGTACTCAAGCACCAGAGAAAACAACCAAATTTGAAACAGATTAAGATGGATTACAGTGACTGATCCATACAGCTTTGATTTGTCTGTAACATTCAGCATGTACACTTTTTCTAATTGGACGGCAGACTGCCAGATGTCTAAAGAAGGCATTTAGATTGGGGTCTTTCAAAATACAAGTAGAGATCCAATGGATCATTCTATCAATTTAGTGAGTCACACCAGCAATTTTTAAAAAGTAGAATGGATATTCAAATTGGCAAAGAAGTCAAACTCTCTCTCTTCACAGATCACATGATACTTTATGTGGAAAACCCAAAAGACTCCACCCCCAAATTACTAGAAGTCATACAGCAGTTCAGTAATGTGGCAGGATACAAAAATCAATGCACAGAAATCAGTTGCATTTCTATACATGAACAATGAGACTAAAGAAAGAGAAATCAGGGAATCCATTCCATTTACAATAGCACCAAAAACTGTAAGATGTCTTGGAATAAACCTAACCAAACAGGTAAAGGATCTATACTCTAAAAACTACAGAACACTGATGAAAAACATTGAAGAAGACACAAAAAGAGGGAAAAATATTCCATGCTCATGAATCGGAAGAATAAACATAGTTAAAATGTCTATGCTACCCAGAGCAACCTACACTTTCAATGCCATCCTGATCAAAATACCAATGCCGTTTTTCGAAGTGCTGGAACAAACAATCTTAAAATTCATGTGGAACCAGAAAAGTCCTCGAATCACCAAGGAAATGTTGAAAAAGAAAAACAAGGTTGGGGGCATCACGTTGCCTGAGTTCAAGCTATACTACAAAGCTGTGATCACCAAGACAGCATGGCACTGGCACAAAAACAGACACACAGATCAATGGAACAGAACAGAGACTCCAGAAAGGGACCCTCAATGCTATGGTCAACTAATCTTCGACAAAGCAGTAATAAACATCCAATGGAAAAAAGTCTCTTCAATAAATGGTGCTGGGAAAATTGGAAAGCTATATACAGAAGAAACTTGACCATTCTCTCACGCCATACACAAAGATAAACTCTAGAAAGACCTCGATGCAGGACAGGAATCCATCAAAATCGTAGAGGAGAACATAGGCAGTAACCTCTTCGACACTGGCCACAGCAACTTCTTTCATGACATGTCTCCAAAGGCAAGGGAAACAAAAGCAAAAGTGAACTTTTGGAACTTCATCAAGACAAAAATCTTCTGCACAGCAAAGGAAACAGTCAACAAAACAGTCAACCCATGGAATGGGAGAAGATATTTGCAAATGACACTACAGATAAAGGGCTGGTATCCAAGAACCATAAAGAACTTCTCAAATGCAGCACCCAAAAAAACAATCAAATCAAAAAATGAGCAGAAGATATGAACAGACACTTTTCCAATGAAGACATGCAAATGGCTAACAGACACATGAAAAAATGTTCAACATCATTAACCATCAGGGAAATTCAAATCAAAACCACATTGAGATACCACCTTACGCCTGTTAGAATGGCAAAAATTGAGAAGGCAAGAAACAAGTGTTGGAGAGGATGTGGAGAAAGGGGAACCCTCTTACACCGTTGATGGGAATGAAAAGTTGGTACTGCCACTTTGGAAAACAGTATGGAGGCTCCTCAAAAAGCTAAAAATAGAGCTACCCTATGACCCAGCAATTGCAGTACTGGGTATTTACCCCAAAGATACAGATGTAGTGAAAAGAAGGGCCATATCCACCCCAATGTTTATAGCAGCAATGTCCACATTAGCCAAAACGTGGAAGGAGCCGAGATGCCCTTCAACAGACGAATGGATAAAGATGTGGTCCATATGTACAATAGACTATTACTCAGCCATCAGAAACGATGAATACCCACCATTTGCATCAACATGGATGGAACTGGAGGAGATTATGCTAAGTGAAATAAGTCAAGCAGAGAAAGACAATTATCATATGGTTTCATTTATTTGTGGAACATAAGGAACAGCAAAGAGGTCGTTAGGAGAAGGAAGAGAAAAAGGAGGGGGGGGGAACAGAGGGGGAGACGAACCATGAAAAACTATGGACTCTGGGAAACAAACTGGGGGTTTTAGAGGGGAGGGGGTGGGGGGATGGGCTAGCCTGGTGATGGAGGGCATGTATTGCATGGAGCGCTGGGTGTTATACACAAACAATGAATCATGGAACACTACATCAAAAATTAATGATGTGCTGTATGGTGACTAACATATAATAGTTAAAAAATTTAAAAAATACGTAAAAGTAGAATGGAAAGTATCAGTACCTCATAGTGTCCATCAATCAAAGTAAAAACACTCCAGGACACAGCAAGAGGAAACAGACCCAGGAGATTTTTAATTTATCAGAGCTTCAGTCTTATGGGCAGGCTTCTATCTGAAAACACACCCAAGGGCTGACTGTAAACCCTTCCTGAGACCTTGGAGGGTCTCATGCTTCACGCTCTCACTCCACTGCACCCCGGAACACCAACACCACACATTTTGCATCTGGTGCTCTGGTGTCTGTGGCTGCAGTCCAGAAGACACTGCTTGATCACCAGGCTCTGGAATCCAGGAGTCTGGTATTCTCGGTTCCCCGGGACTGTAACAATTGAAGAGACAGTTCTTGGCAGGCTACTACTCCCAAGGCACAGCATGGAGAGCAGAGTAGAACATATCCCCAGCCTTTCTGAGAAGTCTACTTACCAGTCCTAGAGCTCTAGCCTCAGGGGAAGGTCTCAAGAGTGGCACATACCTAGGGACTACATAGCTGCTCTCAGGGAGTGCAGATCAGGGGACACCACCTTTGTGTTCTTCTGTCTCTCCACCTCATCAGTTCCTCGCAGAAAGAAACCTGTACACTTCTCTGAAGTCCCACTTTCAGCAACTGCTTCCCAGGGACGACTCCTGATCACCTGGCCCTGGGAACCAGCAGGGCTTACGTTTGTGGTCTCACAGGACCTTTATACAGGGGGAGGATCCCCCAGGATCCCACGAATCCCCCAAGACTTGCATACTTTAACAGCTGTTGCCTGAAGGTCTGGCCTCCAGTCAGCCTAAATACAGGTGCTGACTGAAATCCCCCTCTGGGACACTCACTGGTCTTCGAACACTTTTCAACTACTGGGAGCTATTAAAAATTATACAGGCTGCTTGCACAATCACAAAGGTGTGAGAGTCAACCAAGAGCTACGGCAGAGAGTTGAACCATAAGGTTTATCTTCTACATAAGACCAACTCTTCAAGAGTGGGAGATGTGGCTGTTTCATTTAACTCGTAGAAACCACAGTAAAGATAAAGAAACAGAGGAATATGTTTCAAAAGAATAAGACAACACCTCAGAAAGTGAAGGAGACCAGCACCATTACACCAGCCTTACAAGAAATGTGAAAGGGTCTTCCATAAGCTGAAACAAAAGGATGCTAATTAACAACAGGGAAATACATAAAAATATAAATCTCACTGGTAAAGGAAACTATACAGTAAAGGTAGTGCATTAATCACTTATAAAACAAATATGAGGTTAAGAGATAAAAGTAATAAAAATAACTAAATATAATATTAGTTTGGGATACACAAGATAAAAAGGTATGAAGTGTGGCATCAGAAACAAAATGTGAGTGAAAGACTGAAAATATAGAGCATTAGAATGTGTTCAAACTTGAAGTTTTTATCAACTTAAAATAGACTGTCACTAAAATAAGTTGTGTAAGTTTCATGGTAATCACCAAGCAAACACCTATAGTTGATGTGCAAAAGATGGTAAGAAATGAATCTAAACATATCACTAAAGAAAGTCATTAATTCAGAGAGGAAAAGAACAGAAGAAAAAAGAAACAGGGACTATAAAACAGCTGGAAAACAATTAACAAGATGGCAATAGGTACATACCTATCAATAATTTCTTTAAATATAAATGGACTACATTCCCCACTCAAAAGACAATGAATGGATTAAAAAAAAAAAAAAAAGACCCAGCTATATGCTGCCCACAAGAAACTCGATTTAGACATAAGGCCACACACTGAAAGTGACAGAATGGAAAAAGATATCCCATGAAAATGAAGCCAAACGAAAGTAGCTATATTTGTATCAGGCAAAATACTTTAAAACAGAGACCAATAATAAAGAAGGGCATCACATATTGATAAAGGGGTCAATCCAACAAGAGGATACAACATTTGTAAATAATTATGCACCCATGATAGGAATACCTAAATACACAAAGCAAATATTAACAGACCTAAAGGGAAAAATAGAAGAGCAATGCATTAATAGTAGGGGACTTGAATGTACTACTTACATTCCTAGATAGATCATCCAGGCAGACAATAAAGAAACACTGGCTTTAAACAACACTTTCAACCAGATGAACCTAACAAATACATAAAGAACATTCTACCCAAAAGTACCAGAACACATATTCTTCTAAAGTGCACCTGGACAGTCTCCAGGGTAGATCATGTATTAGGCCACAAAGCAAGTCTTAACAAATTGAAGATTGAGATCATATCAAGCAACTTTTCTGACCACAAGGATAGGAAACGAGAAATCAATTACTAGGAGAAAACTGAAAAAAATTCACAAATATGTGGAGAGTAAACAACATGGGTAGTTTAGTCTGAACAACCCATGGGTCAATGAAGAAATCAAAAGCAAAATAAAAAAATACCTTGAGGCAAATGAGAAGAGAAATACAGCACACCAAAATGCGTGGGGTGCAGCAAAAGCAGTTTTTGTTTTTTTAAGATTTTATTTATTTATTTGTCAGAGAGACAGAGATGCACACACACAAGCAGGGGGAGCAGCAGGCAGAGGGAGAAGCAGGCTCCCTGCTGAGCAAGGAGCCCAATGCAGGACTCAATCCCAGGACCCTGGGATCATGACCTGAGCCAAAGGCAGATGCTTAACTGACTGAGCCACCCAGGTGTCCCAACAAAAGCAGTTCTAAGAGGGAAGTTCATAAGAATAAATGCCGTGGCACCTGGGTGGCTCAGTCGTTAAGCGTCTGCCTTCGGCTCAGGTCATGATTCCAGGGTTCTGGGATCGAGCCCCGTATCAGGCTCCCTGCTCAGCAGGAAGCCTGCTTCTTCCTCTCCCACTCCCCCTGCTTGTGTTCCCTCTCTCGCTGTCTGTCAAATTAATAAATAAAATCTTAAAAAAAAAAAGGAATAAATGCCTACCTCAAGAAACTATAGAAAAAAGAACGAAGCCCAAAATTAGTACGAGGAAGGAAATAAAGAGCAGAAATAAATGCAAGAGAGACTAAAAAGACAATTGAAAACATTAAACCAAGAGCTGCTTCTTTGAAAAGATAAAACTGACAAAACTTCAGCTAGATGCACACTAAAAAAGAGGGGGGAGGCTCATATAAAATTAGAAATGAAAGAGCAGACATTACAGCTAATGCCACAGAAATACAAAGGATCATAAGAGATTACTATGAACAATTATATGCCAACAAATTGAACAACAAAGAAGAAATGATTAAATTTGTAGAACCACACCGTTCAAGACTGAATCATAAAGAAAACAGAAAATCTGAACAGACTGATTACTGCTAAGGAGATTGAATGAATAATTTTAAAACTCCCTACTTACAAAAGTTTAGAACAAGACAGCCCCACTGGTGAATTCTACCAAACAATAAATAATTAATACCAATACTTAAATTTTTCCAAAAAATAGACAAGCAGCGAACACTTCCAAACTCATTTTACATAGTCAGCATTACCCTGATACCAAAACCAGACAAGGACACCACAAGGAAAGAAAGTACAGGCCACTATTTCTGATGGACATAGATGCAAAAATCCTCAACAAAATATCAGCAAACCAAATTTAACAATACATTAAAAATGTCATATACCATGATCATGTGGAGTTTATTTCAGAGATGCAAGGATGGTTCAACATCTACAAATCAATAAATGTGACAGACCACATAGATAAAATCCAGGACAAAAATCATATAATCATCTCAATAGATACAGAAAAGCATTTGACAAAATTCAACATTCATTTATGATAAAAACTTTCAATAATTTGGGTATAGAAGGAGCATACCTCACATAATAAGGGCCATCAATGACAAGTCCAGACGCCAATATCATCCTCAATGGTAAAAAGCTTTTCCTCTAAGATCAGAAACAAAATAAAGATGCCCACTTTCTCCATGTTTATTCAACACAGTATCAGAAGTCCTAGCCAGAGCACTCAGGCAAGAAAAAGAAATAAAAAGTATCCAAATTGGAAAGGAAATAAAACTGTCACTATTTAGACGACATGGTACTATATAAAAAACCCTGAAGGCTCCACCAAAAACTTGTTAGAACTAATCACCAATTTCAATAAAGTTAGAGTACAAAATATATATATAAATTGTTTTGTTTCTATACATAAATAACAAACTATCTGAAATCAATTATGAAACCAATCTAATTTATAATTGCATCAAAGATAACGACACACCTAAGGATAAATTTAACCTGAAAAACCTGTACATGGAGTTACAGCTATATATAGTTGTCTGTAGTTATAAGACATTGATGAAAGAAATGAAAGCCGACACAAATGAATGGAAAGACATTCTACGCTCATGGATTGGAGGAACTGCTATTGTTAAAATGTCCATACAACCCAAAGCAATCCAGATTCAACGTAATTCCTTTCAAAAGTCCTGTGGCATTTTGTGCAGAAATAGAACAAACGACCCTAAAGTTTGTACGGAGCCACAGAAGATACTGAATAGCCAAAGCGATCTTGACAAAGAACAACAAAGCTGGAGGCATCATGTTCGCTGATTTCAAACTATATTATAAAGCTATAGTAATCAAAACAACATAGAACAACAGAAAGAACAGAGCCCAGAAATGAACCCATACATAAACAATTACTTCATGACAAAGGAGCTAAGAACATACAATGGGAAAAGGATAGACTTCAATAAATGGTGGGGAAAACTGGACAGCCACAAGCAAAAGAATGAAACTGGACCACTATCTCATACCATATACAAAATTTACCTCAGATGGATTAAGCACTTAAATGTAAGACATGAAACCATAAAACTCCTAGAAGAAAACAGGTGGTAAGCTCCTTGGCATTGGTCTCGTGATTTTTTGGATCTGACACCAAAACCAACAAAGGCAAAAATAAACAGGTGGGGGCGCCTGAGCGGCTCAATCAGCTGGGGGCCAACTCTTGATTTTGGCTGAGGTCATGATCTCAGGGTCCTGAGGTCAAGACCTGCATCAGTCTCTGTGCTCAGTGGGGAGTTTGCTTCTCTCTCTCCCTCTCCCTCTGCCCCTCCCCCTGCTTGCACATGAATGTGCAGGCTCTTTCTAAAATAAATAAATCTTTAAATAAAATAAACAGGTGGGACTGCATCCAACTAAAAAGCTTCTGCACAAAGGTAACCATCATCAAAATGAAAAGGTAACCTATTGAATGGGAAAAATATTTACAAAATATATATCTGATAAGGGAATTAAGATAAAAAATATATAAAGGATTCATAGGACTTATTAAAACAATCTGATTAAAAAATAGGCAGAAAATCTGAATAGACATTTTTCTAAAGACGACATGTAGATGGCCAACAGGTACATGAAAAGGTACTCAACATCACTAATCACCAAGGAAATGCAAATTAAAACCACAGTGAGGCATCATCTTAGACCAGTTAGAAAGGCTAGTATCAAAAAGACAAGAAATAACAAGCACTGGCAAAGATGTAAAGAAAAGAGAACCCTTGTGTACTATTGGTGAAAATGCAAACTGGTCCAGCCACTACAGAAAACAGTATGGAGGTTCCTTGAAAAAATTCAAAATAGAATAACCATACAATCCAGCAATCCCGCTTCTGGTGATTTACCCAAAGAAAATAAAAACACTAACTCAAAAAGTTATCTGTACCTCCATGCTCACTGCAGGATTATTTACAAGAATTAAGATCTGGATCCATCGCCTCCACCTTCTGTCCCACACTGGTTGTGGGCACCAGGGTCCCATGTTCCATCACTGGGAGGCCCTTGTGGTGCGGGAGGCTGCAATGTCAGGCCCCAGTGGGGACTTGGGCATGCCAGTGGAGGCAGGCAATGACAGTGAGGACGTCGGCTTCAGAGAAGCAGAATCTGTGCCCTCAACTCCATATTGGACCAGATCAGCTCCTGTCTAGACCAGCTGGAGGAGGACAACCACGTCCACACCCACCTCTAGTTGCTGCTTGAGTACACCAGTAAACACACCTTGTGTTCTAGCAGCAGTTCGGGGAGGCCCCTAGTGATGCCAATCCCCAGACTCTGAAAGCTGCCAACCAGCCTCAACCCTGCCTCCCTGGGCGAGGCTCCAGCCTGGGTACTCACCACCCAGCTTAGATACCTTCTCCAGGGCTGGCCTACAGGTTGCCTGGGGTGTCTGCCTGCCTAGGCCACCCTTTGGATCTTCCTGGGCATGGCCGGGCCAGCTCCAACCACCTAGCATCCCTTCCTGGGGTCAGGTGTGGACCTGTCTGCCTGCCCAACTGTGGGACACTTGCCACTCTACCCAGGCCTGGAGCTTTCACATGCAACAGGGCTCCAATAACAATAACAACAACAACAACAAAAAAGACCAACAACTAAGATATGGAAACAACTTAAGTGTTCATCAGTGGATGAATGGATAAAGAAAATGTGTATATGTACAGTGGACTTATTAAGTTATAAAAAGAAGGAAATACTGCTATCTGAGATAAGATGGATGAAACTTGAGGGCATTATGCTAAGTGAAGTAAGGCAGACAGGGAAAGAAATACTGTGTGATCTCATGAATATGTGAAATCTAAAAAAATCAAGCTTATACACACAGAACAAGTTTTTGGTTGCCAGAAGCAGGAGTTGGGGGCTGGGTACAAACTTCCAGTAAGATATGTAAGTTCTGGATATGTAATGCATAGCATGGTGACTATAGTTAAGAATACTATATTGCACACTTCAAAGTTGCTGAGAGTAGATATTAAAAGTTCTTGTCACACACACAAAATTTTTTACGATATGAGGTGATGGATGTGTTAATTAAACTTACTGTGGTAATCATTTTGTGATACATGTATCCTAAATCATTGTGTTGCATACCTTAAACTTATACAATATTATATGTCAATTACATCTCAATAAAACTGGAGAAAATCAATAAAATTCAGCATATTTACCACATATAGAAAGAAATCACAGGATCATCTCAATAGATGCAGAAAAGTAGTGATAAAACGCAATATTCATATATGACAAATCCTCTCAGCAAACTACAAATAGAGGGGAACTATCAACCTGATAAAGGACAGCTAGGAAAAACCTATAAGCAGCATCATATCTAATGGGGAAAGAGTTATGCATTCCCCTAAAATCAGGAGAAGGCAAGGACACACACTCTCACCATTTTTATTAAAAATAGGCCTACACAAAAAAATAAAGGTCTACATACTGGGATAGAAAACGTTAAACTGTTATTACTTGCAGATGACAGATGATATACACAAAAAATCCCAAGGAATACACAAATGTGTTACTGCATCTAATAAGTGAATTTAGTAAGGTCCAGGATATAAGATCGGTATACAAAACGAATTGCATTTTTATATTCTACCACTAAACAATTAGAAAACAATGTCGTTTGCCATAGCATCAAATACATGAACTATTTAGGAATATATATAACAAGTGCAATACCTGAATAATACGAGATATTGCTGACAAATTAAACAAGACCTAAATAAATGTAGAGATACAGCATATTAGTGGCAGGAAGATTTAATACTGACTACTGAGTCAATTTTTGCCAAATCTACAGATTTAAAGCAACCCTAACAAAAATCCCAGCAGGATTATTTTTTTTTTTAAAGAAATTAAATACTCTCTTAACCACATGGCTTCCCTTTTAATCCAGAAAGTTTTGGTGTATCTGCTTGGCTCTGAACTGGAAACAGTCCATAGATATTCAAGTAACTCTCACTTACAGCTGAATTCTATGATGACGACCCAGTGATTTGGGACATTTTTTTCTCTTGAGGAGGAGAAAAGAGACTGATCAAATTCATTGAATTTCTGGGCCTCTCTGTCGTCAAGGGGCCTAAACAACCAGCATTCTATTTTCTTCCTGACAAATCCTTCAAGGGCTATTTAAGTCCAAATATAATAATATTTTCACTAAAATATTTTTTTAAAGCAAAAGCAGCACGAGTCGGTTTGGTCAAACCAGTTTGCTGTTCACACATTTCCGACAATTTACCCTGGAATTTTCAAGAATGTCCTTGTTAGTAATGAAATAGGAACTAGTGAAATATATTGCATCTGTGTGGGGTAATTTGAGAGGTGAGACAGGATGTTCCTGCCCTTTTCTTCCTTGTTTCTGAATCGTCTTATTAAATGTGATATATTGTGGTATTTTGTACTACAATAAATAGAGCACAGAAACCGAAATAAAACTCCCTGTTCTGCCCTTGAGTGACCTGTGTCACTGGCCTTGTGACACTTAACTTTTCTAGGCCTAGGTTTTTTATTTGAAATTAAAGTACCTCCTAACTTCAAAATCTTTTCTTCTATGATCATCAAGTACCTCAAATTGTCTCAGAAGAGCTTTTTTAAAATTTTCAGCTGCTCACTGAGGGATGGATTCGGAATCCCTACATTTAACTAGAAAGAAGTCATCAGATAGGATAAAGGAAATGGGGTCCTTAGCGTCAAGTGATGCCCCGGGTGCGCGGGGTGAGGTAGGGAGCAGTGACAACACACTGGAACAGGAAGCGAATAAGGAGCAACAAAGCTGAGGAAAAGGGACCAAAGGCTAGAAAACTGGGTAAGACAACTTAGAAACACAGGCTGAAGAGACATTTCATCCAGATAATCCTAGCTGAGTCCAGAACTTTGAGGAGAAAAAACCACGTTGCTCCAAATATTTAACATCAAACAAACAGTACTGTTAGCTACTTGAAGGCAAAGGCCATTCATACCTCACTAATTTCTTCTTACCTCCAATATCTACTAGTCGATAACAACTACTACAGCGACGCCTGGGTGGCTTAGTTGGTTAAGCGTCTGCCTTTGGCTCAGGTCATGATCTCAGGGTCTCGCACTGGGCTCCTTGCTTAGCCAGGAGCTTGCTTCTCCCTCTGCCTGCTGCTCCCCCTGCTTGTGCATGCATGTGCTCTGACAAATAAAATCTTTAAAAAAAAATAAATAACAACTACAATGGCCTTGTAGTAGTTGTTAAAATCAAGGACAGAGACCAGTCTTGAAGGTTCCTTGAGCAGAAAAAACTGGTTTAGTCATGTAGGCAAAGCTTAATTTAGCTTCTTTTGTAAGACTAGCTTGACCTTGATAATTTCTTGCTTGTGCCTCTGGAAATGCTAAGCAAAACTTGAACTGTTTCCCAAGGCTGATATGAAGTAACCACTGAACATTTTAAAATTGTAACCAATCACAGTGAAGAATAAACAGTCACTGCTTTCTCCCTATATAAGCTGATTTATAACAGTATACCACTAAGCCTCATTCTATTGAAATACTCCTGGCTTGCAAATTGTCTTTTTGGTGTATGCATGGTAAATTTCTACTAATCATTACTTCATGGGTTCATTGGTTTTACTTTGGTTATTTTGAACCTTTGACATAGCATTATAATAGATATATAGATGTTTGGCAAGAACCTGATAAAAATATGATGATGATGTCCTTGCTTAACCAGAAACCCCAGTTCAAGTTCCTCTCAAGTAGAGCTGTAGAAAGTTCCCACGTTCACCACCACACCACCACCTCCATAATAGGTATCTACATTTTTTTTTTCATTTAGGATTTTAGAATTCCTGGAGTCACTGAAAGGAATGAATTGATAATATCAGTACAAAAACCAAAGAAAAAGAACTGGCACTGTGGAAAGTGAACACAATGAGCTTGCACACACACTGTCCATCCAGGTTCCTGATCACCCAGATAAATCCTCTTGCAATGGCCTTTCTCGCTGGCTACTGACCAGCACCCACATAATGTTTTCTTTCTTGAACTATGTTCCCTAATGATCCCCTAGTTTTTTGACCTTTGGGGTTCCTCAAACCCTTCTTTGGTATTCCTTTCCTACTTGCATCATTTCCTGCCCACCGAAGTCCTTTTCCCTTGTAGAAGAGAAGTTTTAGTTTATTTCACAGAAACTTCTTGGCCCATTATAACTTCAAAAGCTTAAAGTGTCCATCAAACCAGAGGGAAAAAAAAGAAAAGATTAGTTATCTCCTAAATTTGATAATGTTTATCAAAATATTTTTATGTGAGATCCTGTGTTAAGTGTTATCTCATGAATTATCCCATTTAATATATTGATAAATAGTATCATATAGTGTTATGAGTTTGGCCTCATGAACAGACTTGGGTTTGAGTAATGGCTACTCCATTTACTAGCTGAGAATGACCTTGGGGGAAATTACTTAAGTCTCTGACTCCAAGTCCCTTACCTGAATAATGGTGATAATATTAGTATCTACATTCCATAGAGTTGTTACAAAGATCAAAGAAATTAATGAAATATAAGTACCACTGAGAACCTCTTATATGGTCAACACATGAGAAAGCGCAGTCTCTAAATTCTAAGCAAATGCAGATCAGCCAACAAAAGCCTGTGGTCAAACAGATACAATTTTAGTTAAATGAATAAAATTTTAAGTTATTAAACTTTAAAGCTCAAGAGAGAACAAGGGATTCATGAGAACCTGAGAGAGTTTTCATGGAGGACCTTGATTAATCCTTTGAACAATTAATCAAGTCTCTAGGGCAGGTACTGAAAAATTAAAAAGCTGAACTAGATGATTTTGAAGGTTTTTCCCAATGTGGGTCCACCCGACTCTGTGACTCAAGGTTGTGATTTAAGGTTTTTGGTGTCCTTGAGGGTGGACATGGAGGACAGAAAAAAAGCTGCTGTGGTGATTTTAGATTTTTTAATCCTATTTTTCTATTTACACATCTAGTACATTTTAATAAACATTTTTAAGAGAACACTTAAACTAATTTAGGGCCTGTTATAAATTGGCCATGCACAACTCTTAGGTTCTTACTGATAAATAATGATAGCCATCAATGATTAGAGGTGGGTGAGGGTAACTACTTTTCTTCAAACTCACTATTGGGTTATTATAAAAGCAAGAATCTTAGGTCAAATTTTGTCTCACATTCATATTTATCTTAAAAAGCATTCATTAGAAAGCAGACACTAAGTAGTTCATATAACTGTGTTACAAATTTGATGAAGTCTCAGCTTTCTAACCTATTAGATGATGTAACAACTTTCATGGAAAGTTCGCCTGAGGCAGACATAATGATATTCTGAAGGTAGATCATTTATCATCAGATTTAGTCAACTGGAAATCTTTTCAACCAAGACTGGATTAGAAGCCACTTAAGAAATCAAGCACCATCCTTGAGGTGCTTGGTTTCTCAAGATGTTTATACTTTATTATTCATCAAAAATGTCTCCAAGAGGCACCTGGGTGGCTCAGTCAGTTAAATATCCAACTTTTGATTTTGGTCCAGATCATGACCTTAGGGTCCCAGGATTAAGCCCCACATCAGGCTCCATGCTCAGCGGGGGACATGCTTGAGGATTCTCTCTTTCTCTCCCTCTCCCTCTGCCTCTCCCCCTACTCATGTTCTCTCTCTCAAATAAATAAATCTTTTTTAAAAAGTCTCCAAAATATTTTAGCCAGATGACACAATTTATTTAACCAAAAAGATATTTCTAAAATTCATTAAGCCAACTAACAAGTCACTAACTTCACCCAAGAAAATTCATTTCTGACATTTATTACACTAATTAACCAAGGCTCTAATGATGATCAATGATAAAATTAGACAAGTGCTTATAGTACCTGCCTTTATTGCCTGACCTCCTTTAGAATTCAAGTTGACCATCCCTAGGGCATGGATGTCAGATTAGGTTAACAACCTGAACTAGGGAGTACTAAGTGATAAAAAGAAAATCTTAAAAGCAGTCAGAGAAAAAGACACATTGCAAAGATAAGGACTTTATATAACTTAAGAAAGGATACAAGCCAGAAAAAAAAATCAAAGTAGATCTCTAAAGTGCTGAAAGAAAAAACACTGTCAACCTAAATTTCTATATCTGGTGAAAAATACATTCTAAAAATAGCAAAAAACAGAAGAAACAACCATAAAATCATTCAACACAAACAAAAATATTAGGCAAAATTCAACATCCATTCATGATAAAAACTCGGTTGATCAGGAAAAGAAGAGATTGAACTCAAGAAAGGACATATACAAAAACAAAACAAAAAACCACAAAAACACAGAGGAGGTCTTCAAAGATGGTGCCAGAAGAGACTGCTGAACTTCCCTCCTCCCATGACACATGGAATGAACAGCTACACGAGGAGCAAGTTCTTTTGGAAGAAAACCAGAAACTATCTGAGTGACTCCTACACATCCAGTGACTAAGACAAAAAAAAACAAAAACAAAAAACCCACACTGAAATGGGCAGGAAAGGTTGAAACACTCTTGCCATAAGCCCTACTCCAACACAGTGCCATACAATCAGAAGGGAACCCCTAACTCCCAGCTTCTCCCTGAGCAGAAAAGGGTTTGGACCCCACATCTAGCACCCTCAAGTTTTAAGACTCTCCCTGAGGGATAGGCTACCAAAACACCTCCCTCTGAAGCCCAACAGAACTTGTGTCCATGAGACCTCCAAGAGTATAGCAAACAAAGGTGCAGTTATAAATGGGCCTGAGCATGAACACTCACTGCAGCTATCATCCCATGTCTCAGCTCAGAGGAAGCAGGCAAAAAATGCCCATCTCTCAGCCTTTCCCTAAAAGGAATCTATTGGCATATTTAAAAAGCTGTTGTCTGAGGGCCAAGCTTCTAAATTAGCACACATGTAAGGGCTGACTTCAATGTGGACACTTCTTCACCATCTCCCTCCTGCCTGCTCTAAATGACCAGTATCTCCCTGGAAAGAGCTTGTATATATGTCTACATCTCAGCTTCTATGGATGCTGTCCAAAAGACAGATCTCCTGACTCCGACAGCCAACCGGGCATGGATGCTGTCCAAAAGACAGATCTCCTGACTCCAAAAGCCAACGGGGCCTTCATTCAGGAGTCCCACAGGATTATAGGAAACAAACTATAAGTTCTGACTTGCTCAGGAGCAGCCCATCCCCACTCCTGGCTATACATCTGGGCCCACCACAGAGGAAGCAGGCAAAAACAGTCACCTCCCAGTTTCTCCCTGGAAGCAGCCTAATTACATACTTTCCAAAACACTGCCTGAGGGTCTGGCTTCCAACTAGCCTGCATTTAGGTACTGTTTACAATTTTTCCCTTTGGGACTCTGATGGGTCTTGACACACCCTCAACTATGAGAAGCCACTACCCAACAAAGAAGTCAACTTGAACAATCACAAAAGTTTGAGAAACAACCAGGAGCACAGGCCAGGATGGTTGACAAGGTTTATCTCCCATAAGACCACTCTCTCAAGACTAAAGAGAAAGGACTACAAATATACCACTACAGAAAATTATCAGGTCACAAAGGAAGGGAGCATAAGAAAAGAACAAAGGATTTACACAAAGCAAATGGCAGTAATTCCATACCTATCAATAATTACTTTAAAAGTAAATAAATTCTCCAATCAAAAGACATACAGTGGATGAATAAAAAAAATAAGACTCAACTACATTATGGCTATATAAGACTCACTTCAGCTTTAAGGACACACACAGACTGAAAGTGAAGCAATGGAAAAAGATATTCCATGCAAATGGAATTAAGAGACAGTGGTGGCTATACTTATATCAAACAAAATAGACTTTAAGGCAAAGACTGTAATAAGAAACAAAGAAGGTCATTGTATAATGATAAAGTGGTCAATCCAACAAGAGGATATACCATTTGTAAATAATTATGTCCCCAAGACAGGAGCATCTAAAGATACAAAGCAAATACTAACAGACCTAGAAGGAGAAAAAGCAAAACAAAAATAGTAGATTTTAATATACCACTATCATCAATGGATAGATTATCCAGACAGAAAATCAATAAGGAAACATTGGACTTAAGTGACATATTAGACCAGATGGACTTAAACATTTATAGGACATTTTATCCAAATATAGGAGACTACACATTCTTCTCAAGTGCACAAAGAACATTCTCTAGGATTGATCATATATCTATGATCTACAAAGTCTTACTAAATTTAAGCAGTCTTAATAAATTTAAGACTTAAAAAACAAGTCTGAATAAATTTGAAAAGACTAAAATCATATCAAGCGTCTTTTCTGACCAAAATGGTATGAAACTAGAAAGCAAATACAAGAAAACTGGAAAATCCACAAATATGTTTAGATTAAACAACACAGTACTGAAAAACAATGACAAAAGAGAAGCTAAAAAGATCTGGAGACTAATGAAAATGGAAATACAACATACCAAAACATATGGGATATAGCAAAAGCAGTTCTAAGAGGGAAGTTCATAGCAACAAATGCCTACATTAAGAAACGTGAAAGATTGCAAATAAAGCATCTACTTTTATACCTCAAGGAACTAGAAAAAGAGCAAAGGTCAAAGATAGAAGGAAAAGAGCAAAGATCAGAGAGGAAATTAATGAAATAGAGACTAAAAAGACAATAGAAAAGATCAATAAAACCAAGAGCTGGTTTTTTGAAAAGATAAACAAAACAGACAAAATTTTAGCTAGACTAACCAAAAAGAGGACTCTAATAAATACAATCATAAATGAAAAAGGAGACATTACAACTGATACCACAAAAATACAAGAAATCATGATACTACTATGAATAATTATGCACTAATGAATAAGAAAATCTAGAAGAAATAAGTGTTTAGAAACATAAACCTACCGAGATTGAATCATTGAAGAAGAAAATTTAAACATATCAATTACTAGTAAGGAGATTGAATCAGTAACTAAAAATCTCCCAACACAAAGTCCATGACCAGACAGCTTCACTGGTGAACTCTGTCACATTTTTAAGGAATACCAATCCTTCCCAAACTCTCCTAAAAAACAGAAAAGGAAGGAATATTTCCAAACTCATTTTACAAGGCCAGTATGACTCTAATACCAAAAACAGACAAGGACACTACAAGAAAAGAAAAGTATAGGCCAATATTCCTCATAAACACAGATGCAAAAATCCTCAACAAAATATTAGCAAATCAAATTCAACACTACATTAAAAGGATCACATACCATGATCAAGTGGGATTTATTCCAGGGATGCCAGGATGGCTCAAAATGTGGTAAATCAATGTAATACACCACATTAACAAAGTAAAGGGAAAAAGGTGTACTCTTTTAGTTATGAGATAAATAACTAGTAGGGATGTAACGTAGAACGTTTTGAGTATAGCAGGCCTTACTCTATGATACACAAGAATAAGTCTGAAGAGTTCTCATCACAAAAAGAAAAATTCTACCCTTTCTTCTTTCTTTTCTATTTTCTGTATCTACATAAGAGATGAGCTGAACCTATTGTAATCATTTCACAATACATGTGAATCAAGCCAAACCTGTACGGTGATGTACATCCATTATTTCTCAATAAAACTGGAAAAAACCATATGATGATCTCAGTACATCAGAAAAAGCATTTGATAAAACTTAACATTCATTCATGAGAAAAACCTCACACCAATCTGTATATAGAGGGAACATACCTCAACATTAATAAAAGCCAGAAGTGACAAGTCCACAGCCAAGATCTCAAAGTGAAAAGCTGAAAGCTTTTCATCTAAGATCAGAAACAAGGCAAGGATGCCCATTTTCTCCACTCTATTCAACACAGTATCAGAAGTTCTAGGCAGAGCAATTAGGGAAGAAAAAGAAATAAAAAGCTTTCAAATTGGAAAGGAAGAAGTAAAATTGTCACCATTTAGATAACATGATACTATATAAAAAACCTTAAGGACTCCACCAAAAAACTGCTAGAACTAAACAACAAATTCAGTAAAGTTGAAGGATACAAAATAAATATACAAAAATCAGTTGTGTTTCTACACACAAGTAACTATCAAAAAGAGCAATTAAGAAACCAATCTCATTTATAATTTCATCAAAAAGAATAAAATACCTAGGAATAAATTTAATCAAGGAGGTGAAAGACCTGGTACACTTGGCACACTGAAAACTGTAAGACACTGATGAAAGAAATTAAAGACAACAAAAAATAAAAAGATGTTCTGTGCTCATTGTGTTCATGGGTTGTAAGAACTTTTATTGTTAAAATGTCCCTATTACTCAAAGCAATACAGATTCAATGCAATCCTTATCAAATTTCTAGTGGCCTTTTTTTTTTTTTATAAACAGAAATAGAACAAACAACTCTAATGTTTGTATGAAACCACAAAGGACCCCAAATAGCCAAAGCAATCTTGAGGACCATAAAACAAAAAAAAAAAGAACAAACAAAACCCCACAGAACCGGAGGCATCATTTTCCCTGATTTCAAACTATATTACAAAGCCATACTAATCAAAAAAGTATGGTATTGGCATAAAAACAGACCCATATATCAATAGAACAGAACAGTGCCCAGAAATAAACCTGTACATAGATGGTCAATTTATGACAAAGAGTCAAGAATATACAATGGGGAAAGGGTAGTCTCTTCATTAGATGATGCTGGGAAAACTGAACAGCCACATGCAAAAGAATGAAACTGGACCACTATCCATACCACTCACAAAAATTAACTCAATTGTATTAAAGACTTAAAGGTAAGACCTGAAACCACAAAACTCCTAGGAGAAAATATAGCTCCTAGATCTAGGACTTGGCAGTGACTTTTTTTGATTTGACACCAAAGGCAACAAAAGTAAAAACAAACAAGTGGGACTATATCAAACTAAAAAGCTTCTGTACAGCAAAGGTAACCAGCAACAAAATGAAAAGGCAACCTATGGAATGGAGAAAATATTTGCAAATCATGTATTTAATAATGGGTTAATATCTAAAATATACAAAGAACTCATGCAAAAAACAACCTGATTTTAAAAATGAGTAGAGGATGCAAACACAGCTTTTCCCAAAGAAGATGTACAGGTTCATGAAAAGTATGCTCAACACCACTAATCAGGGGAATGCAAATAAATAACCAATAGAATGGCTATTATCAAAAAGGTAAGAAATAATGAGTATTGACACGGATGTGGAAAAAGGGAACCCTTGAGTACTTTCGGTGAGAATATAAATTGGTGCAGGACTGTGGAAAAATGTATGGAGCTTCCTCAAAAAATTCAAAATAGAATTATATGATCCAGTTATCCCACTTTAAGGTATTTATTCAAAGGAAAAGAAATCATCATCTCAAAAAGATATCTGCACTTCTGTGTTCACCGCAGCATTATTTACCAAGATACTGAAACAACCTAAGAGTTCATTAATGGATGAATGGATGAAGAAAATGTGGTATATACATACAAGGGAATAAAGAATTAGTATTTTTCTCCCCAAAAGGACCCATAGATTCCGAGCAATAGTCATCAAAATATCTGTAGTTTTTTTTAAGAAGTTGACAAACTGAATTTAAACTTACATGGAAATATAAAGGATATGAAATAGCCAAATTAATGTTGAAAAGAATAATAAAGTTGTAGGATTTGCACTAACAGAATTTAAGACTTACTACAAAGCTACAGTAATTGAGAATAAGTGGTACTGGTATAAGGTTAGATACACAGACCCCGGAAACAGCGAGTCCAAAATAGACCTACCCACAATGGGGAAATGGGGGAAGGTTAATCTTTACAACAAATGGCATGGAAACAATCATATACTCAGATGTGAAAGAATAAAAAAGAAAAACTTCAACCTTTACATTATATATAAAAATCAACTCAAATAAATTAAAGACCTAAATGTAAGAGCTAAAGTTAAAAGTACATAATTTCTTAAGGAAATCATGGGGGGTGGAATTCACCTCAGATTAGGCATAGTTCTCTTAGGATATAAGAAGTCCTAATCATGGAAATTGACTACTGACAGCTTTTGACCTGCATAACTTCCCTTTCCCCTTACTCCCATCTGGACAAGCTATTAAGAAACCTTGGCTGCTCTTTTTTCACTGGTGATAAGTTCCAGTCACGCAAGCCCCACAAAGGAACCCTCACCCCAGCCCTACTACCTCACCACCATGAAATCCCAAATCCTCCCTACTTCCAATCCACTTTGGGACTTGCTTGGGTGCCTGGCTTGCTTTCCCAGAAAACCTTATTATCTGAGTAATAAACTTTTTCATACCTTCTTGGGGGTGTGTGTGCGTCCATGCAAGATCATCAGTTTTGATATCTGAACTAAATTTTGGGTGAAGGGTTACAATAAGAACTCTTCTGTGGAGCGATAACAACATCATCATCTTTCGGTTCTTTTGAGATGCTGAATATGAACTTACACCTCACTTAATTCTGTAAATACTTATACATTAAGTACCTTTACCTTTAAACCTAATATTCACCCCCAATGTACTTTAAGAGGATCACCATACCAACTAATGCTTTATACAGTGTCCACAACTGGGCAGTTACGTCAATCATGGAAGTCTTGTGTATGTGTGTATGTATGTATGTAAATATGTATGTGCATGTATTTCAGTTTAAGCCTGTACCCTGTTAGGCTCACATCTTCCTTATTCTTACTCATTAGAGCATCTGCATTACCAAGATGGATTATTATTTTGTTCTTTCTCATGCTTTCCTTGACAGATCTATTTCATAACCACTGCAGACTTTTCAAAGATGAGGTCCAGATTCATGGAAGCATACATTAACTTTGGGGTAGACCTGAAACTGCCTGCTTTTTTATTTCAAATCAAACCACGTTCTCCCTTATGAGTAGGCAACCTCTATATTGTAGAGTCTAACCACTACAGTGTCTTTAAAGAGGTGGACTTGTGCTTCAGAGGACACTGTTTATATTGAATTTCATGTGAATGGTACCTTTGGAGTCTGAAAAATGCCCACCTGCCATATTGCCTTCCATTCTTGTCTAAGCTGATAAAGAACCTACCATAAATTGAAAAGGAATCACTCATCTGGGGTTTCAAAGCAATACATCTATACCAAAGTCAGAAGCCAGTACATGCATTGCCAATATCACGGACAGATGAAGAATACAAGTTTTGATGGAACTTCTAAAACAGTCATATTTTTTTCAGTCTTTAATTTATATTTAAGTCTCAACAATCTGTGGGGTACTCACATATTTGTATTTAGATCGGAAGCTTGTAAAAATAAAAGGCTTTCAACACCCAAAGCAAGGATCTCTAGTTGAGAAAATTCATGTGCCATACCCAAACATACATAACTTTTCCCTTCCCCATCGAGGTCTTCCCCAGCTTCTCTTAATCACGCCATGAGCTAGGCCAGCTGCCTACACAGAGGACTAGTCATGGCACCAATCAAATATCTTAAGACTTTTCTTTTGGGTTCACTCTTTTCTCCAGCTCAATTCTATAATTCCTAACTTTTTTTAAGCAGCCTATTAGAAGGGTCAATTATGCTCACAACTGGATTATATCTCATTTTTTTCTAACTGATCCCTGCTCCTTCAAGATTTCATTGGTTCTCTGGGGCGCCTGGGTGGCGCAGTCGTTAGGCGTCTGCCTTCGGCTCAGGACATGATCTGGGGTTCTGGGATTGAGCCCCACCATCAGGCTCCTCTGCTAGGAGCCTGCTTCTTCCTCTCCCACTCCCCCTGCTTGTGTTCCCTCTCTTGCTGGCTGTCTCTCTCTGTCAAATTAAAAAAAAAAAAAAAGACTTCATTGGTTCTCTAACACCACAAGAGCAGATATGAAAATTAAGAAGTGCTGGGAGCAACTTAATATCCAGCATGGCTGCTTCTCAAAAATAAAGGTTTGTACTTCTCTAAACAGACTGGAGAGTTGAAAAATGAGTTAGAAACCTTGCACATTTCTTGTCAACACTCAGTTTCAAAGACAGCACACCACCTCATGACTCCAGACAGAACTACATTTGCTGTAAGATATATTGCTATACCACCTCACACCGGTCAGAATGGCTAAAATAACAAATCAGGAAATAGCAAATGTTGGTGAGGATGTGGAGAAAGGGGAACCCTCTTATACTGTTGGTGGGAATGCAAGCTGGTGCAGCCACTCTGGAAAACAATATGGAGGTTCCTCAAGAAGTTGAAAATAGAGCTACTCTATGACCCAGCAGTTGCACTACTAGGTATTTACCCCAAAGATACAAATGTAATGATCCAAAGGGGCATATGCACCCCAATGTTTATAACAGCAATGTTCACAACAGCCAAACTGTGTTAAGGGCCAAGATGTCCACCAACAGATGAATGCATAAAGAAGACGTGGTTCATATATACAATGGAATAGCACTCAGCCATCAGAAAGGATGAACACCTACCATTTACATCAATGTGGGTGGAACTGGAGGGTATTATGCTGAGCAAAATAAGTCAATAAGAGAAAAACAATTATCATATGGTTTTACTTACATGTGGAATATAAGAAACAGGGCAGAGGATCATAGGGGAAGGGAGGGAAACTGAATGGGAAGAAATCAGGAGACAAACCATGAGATTCTCAACTGTAGGAAACAAACTGAGGGTTGCTGGAGGGAAGGTGGCTGGGGGGGTGAGGTAACTGGGTGATGGGCATTAAGGAGGGCATGTGATGTGATGAGCACTGGGTGTTATATACAACTGATGAATTGCTGAACTCTACATCTGAAAGTAACGATGTACTATGTTGGCTAATTGAATTTAAATTAAAATACATATATAGTGCTATCCCATGAAAGTCATTATATTGAATTTATCAAAGAAAATCAGGTTTAGTCATGTTTTTAATACCAAAATATCTAGCAAATTCATCACTGAGTTAGAACTTGAGATTAACAGAGAAATTTGAGGACTTTTCTGTAATTTTACAGAAATGAGAACCAAGGCCTACAGAGATAAATGATTAAGGAAAAAAAAAAAAGGCTACTTAGTAGCCCATTAGACTATAGCCCAGATTTTATGACACATGCTGCAGCACTCTTTAATCAAGATCCTTTGTTTTTACCTGCTCCAAATCCATCACCATAACCACTTCTTCTGGTAATGCACCCTGATTTTTCTTGGGAAACAATTCCCTTTCTTCTCAGACCAGTGGACTGGCAGAGCTGACTCCCTCCCCAGCTTCAAGAGCTGGCCTGTGATTTAGCTCAGGCCAATCAGGGCCAAACACACTCAATTCTAGGGCTATGTTTCAGGTTCAAATAGTAATGCACCCCACAACCACGGTTGCTGAGAGAACAGATTGTAAGCCTGGAGCTGCTGCAGCTAGCTTACTACCTCAAGGAGCAAGCCTGCCTCAGAATGGAGTCAAACCAAAAAAAAAGCATATAGAGAGAACAAGAGTAAGCCTTAATGATAGGGTTGAGCACTTAGATTTGGCACTACCTAAGGAACCCTGAGCTCACATGAGTAAATAAATTCCCCTTTTGGCTTTAACTGGGGTAAGTCAAATTTCTGTCTCTTGTGATTAGAAATCCCAACTCATACAACTTCTACACCGTGCCGTATATGATCAAATATTTTAACAAGAAAGCCTATCTACAACCTGTCAAAGACATGCTCTAATATAATGCAGTTATCTTTTCTTTTCCGTGGTATGATTTGATATACTGATATGAAGTCTTAGAAAATTGTACTTTGTTCTGCCTTAATTCTGAAGGAAACAGTATGATTAGTTACAGGTGCTAGGCCAATTGGAGTGCAGAGAACAGGACCCAGCATCTGTTCATCCACACCAAGGAATTGAAACAGTTGGAAATCTGAGCCAGAGAATATTTTAAGAAACCTTCACAAATCCTCCCACAGAACATTCTAGTTTCTAAGAAAGCTAACAAAAAAGGTGCAATCTAAGGATTGTATGGTCTTTCATAGACTGCACACCAATTGTTTTTTTAATATGGCAATGATATTATGAAATTTTTTTAGAAGAAAATAGATAATTCAGTCTTGATTCTAGCAGATCCACTCAAAATTCATTCTAATTATTGACAATATAGACGAGAATTTTTTAGCTCTATTGGTAATGCTATGGTGCTACTTCTGGCTGTGGGCAGGATGGACCAGATGGCCATGTAGGGAAAGTCACAATGGTCTGGATTGGAGAGCAAAACAGTGACTCATTCAGGTTCTTCTCCTTGGGGCAAAAGATAGGATTTGATGCTGACTGAGGTCTACCAGAGTCAAATTTTAGAGGCATAGAGGTAGGACTGGCCTGGGACCATCAAGGTTTCAAGTGAAGTGCCCTGTATTTCTAACATGCTTGGCTACTATATTATCCTGCAACCTCTGAGAATATCTGGAGGCTCGGAAAGGGTCAGTACGAATGAAGGTCCATGAGCTAAAGCTTCATTAGTTAGCTGTATGTGATTTCTTTTGGCAGATTCCTAAGCCGAGGCCCGAGAACTGGCCATTTATCTAAATTTCAGAGTCTCTACGGGGAGGTCAGAGAGGAAGGGGAGAGGAAGAAGATCCAGCTATCAAGGCTTGCACTGTAAGGAAGTTAAGGGCTGAACATGGACATGAGGCAGCCAATGTATTTCAGTGGTCTATAGACAAGTCATTTTGAGACACTGAACAAGTAATACCATCACATTTTATAGGTGAGAACAAGGAAACCTAAAGGTAGGCTGTCAGCCCAAAGTCACAGGTGACCTAGCAGTCACAAGCAGACTTGAGAGGTGGTTGAATATTATGCAAACTTACAACAACCATGGGTCAATGAATTCTCCATGTCTTAGAGGTTTCCTTGCCAAGGCAGCATGGAAAGTACATGGCCATGTTTATCCACCTGGCACTTACCTAATGAGAATGATGGTTGTAAACACTGTGTGGAAAACAGATTTTGAGAAGGGTTGCCAAATTCTGGTTCTAAATGATTATTGGATCAAAGATGCAATCGCTTCTTGAAATGGAGCTCTGAATGGCCTCTGTGTGCAGACCCACACAGTGAGTTATACATGAAAAATGTGAGAACCTTAAATCAAAGGAAAGGCATCTCACCTCCCCAACTGTCAGAGAATACAATAAAGTGCAAAGGAAAAGCTTCAAGTTAGATACATGGAGAATTAAAAAAAGATTTTCATATGGGTTATAGAATGATCTCACATGGAGGTTTCCACCATACCTGAGAGAGAAGACTAAACCTCCCTCAGAGCCCATTCATTATCTGCCCTGAGGCACTACCCATTTACATCTTCCTTTTCTTTATGATATTAAGTTTCCAGCCTCTTGTTGGACACTAACACAACACCACCCCACAACACCCCCCCTTTTTTTTCCCAAGGGGAAACAACCCAACTTGCTGTCTGGGAGGAAAAATATAATTCAATAATCCTAAAAGTAAATACTGTTGATACAAAGGGATTATTAAATAAAATCCACTCTGTGTTCTGTTGACCTTGACAAAGTTTCCTAAAGGAGGCCTTTTCCTCTGAAGAAAAGGAGTCTTGACAAATCAACGGTAGCAATATAACAGGCAGAAATTGGAGCTGAAATCTTTGTTCTCAGTATTTACCTCTAAATGGAGAACAAAATGTTGACCTTCAGAAAGTATGTAAAACGGCTAATTATGAAACATCAAAGCATTGGTTATGTGAGTAAACATCTGAAGAATCTCTTGGAGGGGCTTACCATATTAGACAAAGCTTCTGTAATTTTTATTTCATTCATGACTATTTCTTGCTACCTCTGAATGACTCTGGAGTCTGGAGTGAAGCAGTCAAGTGTGAAGGATCTTAAAGTTCTCTTGACTAGAGTCCACTGTGTACCATTAACAATGAAGATAATGAGTCTAGGGATGTCTAGTTGATGGACTGTATTAAGCTTCATCCAAAGAACTTAGCAGTAGTACTGAATAACTTCCATACTGTAGAGTAAGTACATTTCCCAGAAAGAGTGGCCATTTTTTCTTCATAAGATGGAGGCCCTAGTACACAATGTCACACTTCTTTTATTTTCTAGTAGTTCTTACCCCAAGTTGTTTAAAGGCAAAAGAGAAACTCATAATAGGTTTATCACAAAGAGGTGAAAACTTCATTCAGAAAATTCCATATATTATGAACAGTGGGAGTCTCAACCTAATGGAAACCTTTAAAAGGATCCAAGTGAAGAAATGCCATAGAATGAATGTTTGTCTCTCCCTGAAATTTTTATGTTGAAACCTAATCCCCACTGTGATGATATTAGGAGGTAGGGCCTTTAGGAAATGAGGGAAATGATTAGGTCAGGAGTGGGCTGATGAATGGGCTTAGCTCATGAATGGGCTTAGTGCCCTTATAAGAGACCCCAGAGTACTCCTTTGCCCCTTCTGCCATGGGAGGACACAGGAAAAGAAAGTTGCTGATGAACCAGGAAGCAGGCATTCACCAGACACTGATCCTGTTGGTGAACAAACTAAGACAAGAATCAACATTGAGGATTAGCTTGTTTACTGGTTAAGGTAGATTAGATAACAAAGCAGGACTACCTCCCTCCCTCTCCAAAGCCAGACCTTGACTATGATTTACAGACTCATTGGCAGGTGAGAAAGCTAAGACCCTATACCAACACTACTAGGTACCAAGCATCTGTCATTTCCTCCCAGAGGTTATCACAGTCTTGTAGAGGGACACACTCTAGTGCAGTAAGACTTTGTGCAAATGTGCAAAACTTGCAAATGTACAAAAAGTGCAAAATGCAGTAGCATCAGTTATACTTGAGAAATAGGGGAGAGGTCCCCAAAAACTTCTGGAGTATATGAACAACATAATTTATCCAGTTGTGCTTGAAACTGAGCATATGAAACAGTAGATTTAAAGAGGGACTCTGCAGCTTTTAGCAATCTAGGCAAGATGTGGTCACCATCCAGCCCAGATCAAGGCCCTGAATAGGAAGACCAAGAACAGGGGAGAAAAAGGGTTGGTACCCAGTACCATATTAGACACTGAAGACGACAAACTTGTCACAGTTATAGCCACTCCACGAGTCCCAACCTAAAGGTACTTCTACAAAGCCCCCTCCACCCTCCTACCCCATCACCCACGCAGGTGCTCTGTACGTCTTCAGAAGTCCCATAGACTTTATTTGTGCCTCTCATATACTGCCTATCATCATCTGCCTTGTGTCCCAGGTATTGCTGTTATTAAGTTACACATTCCTTGAGGGCAGAAACCCATATTTATCTCTCTCTCTGTGCTTTATACATAGTAAGTGCTCAATAAATCCATATATATTTTGCATTTAGTTAAATGAGGACTAACTAATAACTTAAGAATTACAAAACTGAGCAGCCTTGGAAGCCGGGGTGCCCGTAAGAGGAAAGGGATCAGTTGTACAATCTACGGTCTTTATTCTTACTATATCCCTCTGGAGAAAAACATAAAACCCTGCCTCGGTAGCGCCACTACACATCACAGTCCGGTCCAGTGTCTAGACTCAACGAGACCTCGAGAGGCACAGAATCTTTTTATTTCCTTCCATTTTCTGTACTTCAAAAACTTCATCGTGCAAGTACCTTCCCAAATGCTATTCTTTCCTCTTTTCTCATTCTAGCCAGACTAAAATATTATGCTTCTTACTCCAAGGATAAATGAGGCCACCAGCTGGGAATTCCCTTATGCTCCTATTCTTATTTCTTGACATCCAAATATCCAAAGCATTGTAGCAATGCTTTCCCATGAAAATGCACCACCCAGGTTTCCTGATGTGCGAGCATAAGTGCTGATGACTCCCGCTGCTGCCCTCTGGGTCCACCCCTGCATTTGTTTTGAGGCCAGATTTCCCTTGTGCTACCCCCAGCCAGTGACTGAGCATGGAAGGGATGCTGACAGGCCCTGTCCTCGAGACATGGGACTTCTTCAGCTGTAGACCTTGGCATTCCATGGGCCCCATCAGAACTTCCTTGGAACTCAGTTCTGACTTATAGCTGAGATGCTTCCTACCTAATCCTCCCTGTGTCCCTTTCCTTCATAGCTGTCGACCCCCACTAAGGTCTGAAGGGTCTCCCCACTTTCTCTTGCTCCCTCTTCCTCATCTTTCCACAATAAACCTCTTACACATCTAAACGCATCTTGGTGTCTGCTTCCCGCAGAACCCAAACTAAGATGCTTCTACCACAGATGAGGTTTTCCGTCACCTGTGTGATTATCCCAGGACCTACCTGCTTCAGAGACCTACTGGGCACCCTGCACCTTCCCTCACTGTAGTTCTTTCCCTGAAGCCTGCATGTGAGCTCAAAAACCCCCATTTAAAAAATAAAAAGGATCACCTTCTAGCAAATGACAGCTCTTTCCATGTCTTCTCATCCAGCCTTTTCCTTCCCTCCTTTATTCTTTAACCAACTAAAATGTGCTCACATTAACGAAACTGCTATTCCTAAATCACCAGTGATTTTCTAATTCCCAGAACCAACAGACAGTTTTTAAGGTTGAAATGAATACATTTCTATGCTGTATGTGGCACCATTGATTATGCTTCCCTCACCCCTCCTTCTTCATGAAGACTTTCTCCTTCCATGGCCCCCACGACATCAAGTTTAGTTTTCTTTCTACTCTCTGCTGGAAGCCTCTCCATCTCCTTCGCCGGCCCCTCTATCTGTTCACCTCCAAAGTCCCAGCACAATGCTCCTCTCTTCGCACTTGCTCTTCTGCTCAATGCATTTTCCTCAGAGAATCTCATTCATTTCTATGATTTTAACAACATATATGCTGATGTTTACCAAAAATATGTATCTGTATGGTGCGCTGGATATACCTAGACCTAGCTGACTGTGAAATGGATGTCAGATAATTGTCTCCAATTTGACATGTCCACATTGCAACCTATTCCTTCTCCTCTCCCTTCATGAGCTCGTATCCTTAGTTCCTTATCTCAGTCGTCAGAAGCGTAAAGACAAAACCTGCCAGTCACCCTTATTTCTTCTCTCCAAGTAGAAACTGCATGGATGGTGGTTTCTACCATAAAATGCTGAGCTTACGTCTCTGCATCTCAATTTTGGGTGATAGTCTAAAGTGTCTCTGATAGGAAAACCAGAAAGAGGAGGACAAAAGACAAGCAGAAAAATAAAGTAGGGCATAATAAGACTTAAGAAAGACTACCTATTTACTTCTCTGCCTTTAGACAGATACGGAAATAGTATTATTATCCCCAATTTACAGATGGATAGCTTCGACCCAGATTGATGAACTAAAGGTCAGCTAACAAGTCTGCTACAAAAGGGAAACTAAGACCCAGGATTCTGGTTTATTAGTGCAGAGCACCTCACGCTACATGACGATGGCTCAACGGTGACAGAGTAAATGTAAGGGAGGCCAGGTCTTTCAGCAAAGGCTGCCCCACCATCATGGGACAGAGACATCTTTCAGAGAAAGCTCCCTCTCCTCACTCCATGCGTCTCTTGAGCACAGGGCTAATCTCATATACTGTCTGGCAGACAGTGCGACATCAGTAAAAAGAGATCAAAGGGCAATTTACTCTCCTCTGCTTGTCACCTGAAAGGAATAAATCCTTCCTGAATGACAACCCAAGTCTGAGAAGCCATTTGGGGCAGTCATTCTCCTAAAATCTATGAACATCTGTAGACATCATTTCATCAAAGCAATATCATTGGCTGCAAAGAAATCCTGATACTGGGAAGGAGATCTGGGTACCCTAAATCTGACACAACAAACCTCAGAGAATTACACACTATCTGACCAAACATGATAATGATTTCACTGAGGCATTGGAAAGCATGCTGAAGTTATTACACATTCAGTTTTTAAAAGTCTACCAAATCACTTGCAGAGTGGGCTCTTAGCAGAATCTAGAATTAGGACTTTTTAAAAAACAACATTTTGGTCAGCCAGGCAGAAAAGCACACTAAATTCACTGATCCTTAGCAAAAGAACTTTCCAACCTTTTTTCTTTCCTTTTTCCTTTCCTTTCCTTCTTTCAATTTCATTTTTGAGAGAGAGTGAGAGAACAAGGGAGCACTAGCAGGGGGAGGCTCGATCCCAGGACCCTGTGATCATGACCTGAGCGGAAGCAGCCGTTTAACTGACTGAGCCACCCAAGTGCCCCCCCCAACCTTTTCTTTACACAGTGGATAATATCATGTTCTGACCTTCTACAACAAAGGCCCTGTGAACACTGCATCTGACTTAACACCATAATCTTAGGGGGTACTACTTTTTTGCATTTGAGGAAAATGAAGATCATGTAGCTTATATTTGTTTTCCAAACCCACACAGAACTTAATATACCAGGAACAGGCGAGGCTGGAATTATAATCGATTTCTTTTTTTTTTTTTTAAGATTTTATTTATTTATTTGACAGAGAGAGACAGCCAGCAAGAGAGGGAACACAAGCAGGGGGAGTGGGAGAGGAAGAAGCAGGCTCCTAGCAGAGAAGCCTGATGCGGGGCTCGATCCCAGATTGCCGGGATCACGCCCTGAGCCAAAGGCAGACACTCAGAGACTGAGCCACGCAGGCGCCCCATAACCGAAGTATTTCTAACCTCAAAGTTCTGCTCTTTCACTGTGTTCCAAGATGGGCTGTAAAAAGATAATAATCCTTTTGTTGATGATGATTTAATTTTAGCTAGATACCACCACACTGTGATAGAATGCTTCACCTCTCGCCTACTCACATAAGCATACAAAGTGCAACTGACATGGAAACTACTTTCCTTACTTAACCAGCCCAAACATTTACCTTGCTCTGCTGTGTAGACAAACGTGTATGTTCACATTAAGACATTTTGGCTAGATGGGGCTTGGGGCTGAGGACACTATAGCACTGTAGAATTAGTTACCATCCTCTCCAAATTCATCCCTCTATAACCACTGTTATCTCTTCCTAGAATCTTCCTTTGCTTATACAAACCTATTCAAATATAGACAGATAAATAAATTGATTTTTTAGGGATGCAACCTTTTTTTCAGCTTTGAGAAATAATTTATGTAAAATGAACTGCATTCATTTAATGTAAAATTCCACAAGTTTTGACAGTTATATACATCCACGAAACTACCACTACAATTAAGATACAAAACATTTCCATCACCATACAATGAGTATTTAAAGATCATTTTGTATTTTAAAAATTATTACACCTTCTATTTACATATGATTTCTGTAGGCCAATCTACTACTCAAAAATGTATTGTGGATATTTTCCTAAGTGAACAAATATAGATTCAACATTCTTTTTAATAGCTACAAAGTCCCTCTTATATATGTATCATAATCTATTCATCCATGTCCCTATTAATGGGTTTTATTCAGAATGTTTGTTTTTATGTTATTTTTGCCACTATAATCAATGCCACAGTAAAATCTTAATACTCTTTACTTAAGTATTGGTAATTTTGTTTCTGTGTGACAGATTCCTAGAAATTATTTTGCTGTGTGAAAAGACATTTTGAAATTATGAGTTCTATGGGGTATCTGGGTGGCTTTTTCGGTAAAGCATGCAACTCTTGATCTCAGGGTCATGCATTCAAGCCCCACATTGGACACGGAGCCTACTTAAAAAAAAATAAATTATGAGTTCTAACATTTTGAGGAGGGACATCCTTGAATGAAAGGAAGGTATCTTAGAAAGCGGTCAGTCCCTCTTAACTGAAGAATGCTGCACCTTACAATGCAGCGGAAGCCCACACCACAAACAGTGACACTGGAGGCACAGGTGGAGTTTTCTGCTCTTTTTAGGCAGCCACGGAGCTTCTGTTCCTTCTGGTGTTCTGAGGAAGGGCAGAAAACCAGGACAGGGTCCACAGAGGCTCACCTGAAACTGCCCCGCCTGCCTCTTTTCCCTCGTTCCCTACGGCCACCTGCTGACTGTCTAGGCTGGAATCTTCTGGGTTCCAGCTATCCTTCTTTCTTTCCTCCAACACATCAAATTCAGGGTTTTCCAATTTCTGTTCCCTCTATCTTCCCCCAGATCTAACAAGGCTGACCATTTCGGATCATTTGTGTTTGAGCTATAATGTCACTTTCTCAGGCATGCTTTCCTTCTCTGGCTACTGGCTACCCAATGTAATTACCTTCCTTCACACCCCTCCTTTCCATTAGGCTCTTTGCCTTACAGCACTTCTTACTATCTACCACTGGCCAAGCTGCAAAATCCCATCCTACCCTATTTGGAAATAGGGTTTTTGCAGATGTAATCACATTATGTTGAAAATAAAAATGGGCCCTAAGCCAGTGACTGGTGTCCTTATAAGAGGAAATACCAACACAGAGAAACCCAAAGGAGAATGCCATGTGATAACAGAGGCAGAGATTGGAGCGATGCATATATGAGCCAGGGAATGCCATGGATTGCTGGCACCGACCAAAAACTAGGAAGAAGTAAGGAGGATCCCCCCCTAGAGCCTTCAGAGAGCACTGCCTTATCAAGAGCATGCTTTTAGATTTCTAGAACTTTCAGAACTGTGAGAGAGGAACTCTCTGTTGATTTAATTTACTCAGTTTGTGGTATGTTGTTACAGCATCCCGAGGAAACATAACATACCACTTCTCTATTTTTTTTTAAAATGCTGTCAGTCAAAAGATACGATGGTGTCAATATTGAAAATATGATGAAAAGAGTTCAATGGTGATCTCTGAACGTTCTTCCATTTTAAATACCAGAGATTCTATAAGCAGCAAGGTTGTTTAAGGTGAGGAACTAACCATGATCTGGCCTGGCCTATTAGACATTTGTTTAAAGACATTAGAAGTCTGATTCCCATGCCAGAGAATAAGGGCTCAGTTCAACAACAGGTAAGGTGAACAAAGATACACTGCTATTACCTTTACTGACAGGAAGCCGAGAACATAGAATTAGCTGATTCATATGAATATATCCTGAGACAGCCTCTAGGAAAGCCAGAATTTACGTATGCATAACATGTCACACACCCAGACAGGTAAAACACTCTTTAAACCACAGCATAGGTAAGGTATGATGCTTATGTGGCCTACACTTCTTGGGTAACACAAGGCTAACTGAAATGATCAGTTGAGGTTGTATACATATATATTACTAACAATACCTCAAGCAGTTCCTTAACCCAAGAAATTCAGAAATAACAAGAATTGAGAGTAACTAAACCTACCCCATGGAAAAATAATTTTATACATGTAGAGAAAAACACTCCCTCCCACCTCTGCCCACATCCTCCCTCTGCCCCAGTAAACATGTGAGGCTTAATAACTTGGGATGGAGAAGGCTGAGTCTCAGGAAAGAGCTGGCATAATGTTGAGGTCTCATGGGATACTCCACGATATTTTGTGATACTGCAGAAGGATGAGAGAAAACAACTCCTTGTGCATTCTAGGGGCAAAGCAAGTGGCCTTACTGGGAATTTCTACTCAAGCATGGGAAGGAGGAAAAAATGGAAAAGGCCACATGCAGTCTACCTTGTGGAAGGAGCTGATGATTCTATTGTGTTTCATGATATGAAATTACTCTTTTTATTAGGCAAAATGGTCAAGATCAACAATTTCATAAGGTTCAACTTCATGCATTCTGCCTAGACTTTTTAGAGAGAGGACATTCTTTTCTGCTCCTTTCGGTGAGAGGAATAACATTCACATTGAGTCCAAAGCGAGGATTTTCCAGTGTCTATACCACTATTAAATAAGTCCCCTGGTGTAGAGTGTGTGTGTGTGTGGGGGGGGGGTAATCTTTTTACCATTCCACGCCAAATTAGCAAAGTTCAATGATCCTTAATTTTAGAAATGAAAACGTTTAAATCAAATCTAACTTAAAACTGCACCAAAAAGAATAAAATACCTACTAATAAACTTAACCAAGGAGGTGAAAGACCCATACTCTGAAAACTGTAAAACACTGATGAAAGAAACTGAAGATGACACAGGTAAATGGAAAGTTATTCCATTCACATGGATTGGAAGAATTAATATGATTAAAATTCCCATACTACCCAAAGCAATCAACACATTCAATGCAATCCCTATCAAAATACCAATAGCATTTTTCACAGAACTAGAACAAATAATACTAAAAATCTCTATGGAACCACAAAAGACCCTGAATAGCCAAAATAATCTTGAGAAAAAAGAACAAAGTTTGAGGTATCACAATCCCAGATTCCAAGACATACTATAAAGCTGAAGTAATCAAAACAGTACAGTATTGCCACAAAAACAGACACACTGATTGATGGAAGTGAGAGCCCAGAAATGAACCCATGCTTATTTGGTGAATTAGATTAATTTGGTCAATTAATCTATAACAAAGGAAGCAAGAATCTACAATGAGAAAAAGACAGTCTCTTCATAAATAGTGCTGGAAAAACTGGACAGCTACATGCAAAAGAATAAAACTGGACCACTTTGTTACCACATACACAAAAAATAAACTCAAAATGGATTAAAGACCTAAATGTGAGACCTGAAACCATAAAACTCCTAGAAGACATAGACAGTAATTTCTTTGACATCAGCCTTAGCAACATATTTCTTTCTAGATATGTCTCCTCAGTCAAGGGAAACAAAAGCAAAATTAAACTACTGGGACTACACCAAAATGAAAAACTTTTATTCAGTGAAGGAAACCATCAAAAAAACAAAGAGGCAATCCATTAAATGGGGAAAAATATTTGAAAATGATATATCTGATAAGGGGTTAATATCCAAAGTATATAAAAAATTCATACAACATGACACCAACAAAACAACCCAATTTAAAATAGGCAGAGCACCCAAATAGACATTTCTCTAAATAAGACATAGAGATGACCAAGGGACATTTGAAATGATGTTCAACATCACTAATGATCAAGGAAATGCAAATCAAAACTACAATGAGATAGTACCTCACACCTGTCAGATTGGCTAGAATCTGACAAAAAAATAACAAGTGTTGGTAAAGATGCGGAGAAAAAGGAATCTTCATTGCACCGTTGATGGGAACATAAACTGGTACGCCAATGTGGAAAACAGTACGGAGTTTCCACAAAAAATTAAAAACAGAAATACCATATGATCTAGTAATTCCACCACTGGGTATTTACCCAAAGAAAACAAAAACACTAATTTCAAGATAGTTGCACCCCTGTGTTTATTGCATTGTTTACAGTAGTCAAGATATTGAGTAAAGAGGCAACCAAGTGTCTATTGATAAGATGAATGGATAAAAAACAATGTGGTATGTGTGTGAATGTGTGTGTGTGTGTGTGTGTGTGTATGAATAATCACTTAAATATAAATATATATACATTATACATGTATATAGGTTAGGTTTCTCCAAAACCTAACCCTGATTTACGACCACAACTCAACCCTCCAGAGAGGTCTCCACTGTGGTAGCAGATAAGACCCACCAAGCTCCTAGACCCTAACACTAAGCCTAGATTGGTTTCTGGCACTACCAAAGCTCTAAGCACTGGTCTGAAAACCAAGAGATTTTGCACACCTAGCCAACACCAGGAGTCAACCAACATAACAGAAGGAAATTGTGCCCTTTAGAAGACCAGAATGGGGCTAGTATGGAGGTGCCAGAATGAGAACTTCAGGCAGCTCACACAATCAGCACCGCTTTGAACACAAACCCTAAGCCTGAAGCTCACCCTATCCCTGGCCCTCAACTGAGACCGCCAGGGAGTTTCCACAGTGCCTCCAAGATCCAGGGCGGTAATCCTAACCCTAGTCATGGCTCTAGCACCATCCAGGCCTAAAACCTAGTTCTGAAAAACAAGGGATTTGGGACGCCTTACCAACATCAGAAAACTCAACCAGCAACACAGAAGGAAATCATGCCATTTGGAAGACTGGAATTGGGTTATGTCGGAAGCAATCTAAATGAAAACCTAAACTGACTCACACATTCAGTGCCTCCCTGAACACAAACCCTAAGCCTGAACCTCACCCTGACCCTCACCTTCAACTCAGCCCTGAAGGGAGGTCCCACACTGGGGGCAGATAAGACCCTCAAGCTCCTGGGCCCTAACACGAACACTAATCTTGGCTCTGGCCTAAAGCCTGTATTCAAAAAATCAGTGAATTTGGGACACCTGAATAGGACTATTTTTCAACCATTAAAAAGAATGCCATCTTGTCATTCGAGAGAACATGGATGTGCCTACAGGTTATTAAGCTGAGTGAAATACATCAGAGAAAAACAAATACCATATGATTTCACTTCTACGTGGAATCTAAGAAACAAAACCAACGAACAAACTGAAGAGAAAGAGACACGTAAATACAGAGAACTGATGTTTGCTAGAGGGGAGGGACCCGGCACAATGGGTGAAGGGAGTGGCAGATGCAGGCTTTCAATTGTGGAACGAATAAGTCATGGGTATAAAAGGTGTAGGGAAGTCAATGGTATTGTACTAGCATTGCAGAGTGACAGAGGGTAGCTACACTGGAAGTAAGCAAAGCATTATGTATGGAGTTGTTGAACCACTATGTTGTACCCCTGAATCTAATGTAACAATGTAATAATTATGTTACTTTATAGTGTGTCAACTATACTTCAATTAAAAATAAACCAAAAAATAAATCACTCAAACCTAGATGGTATTTCTTTATATTTTTAAAATCTAACTTCCATATCACTTTGTTTTAAATATAAATTGTCTGCTACTGTATTAATTAAAATGACCCTTTGGTTTTAAAAGCACAAGAAAAGAGATTATTTTCTTTCATGTCTTTTCCAGCCTAAGGCAAGCCTGAAGAGGTCTCTGCCCAGCAGGGGCTGCATTCCAAAGATAGCAGCCTGCCTAGGGAGAACTGATCCTCTCAGGCATGCTGTTAGCCATGCTAACCTAATGCAGTCACACTGATCACAACTGTTCATCAGGGGAGATAAAACTGGTCACTGAAGTAAGATATAGTTGGCATAGCTGTTTTTATTATTTTTGTCTTCATAGCAAAAATCTTGAAATCAATAACTCATTTGTCTTTGAGGGAGAAAGGAGGCAACTTTCTGGACTCTGGAAGAATATACTCTCAACAGCACTAGATGGAAATCATCCAAGAAATACCTACAGGAGATTTATTTCACATTTATTAATAACATTCGACCAACCCCTCAGCGTGGTATCAGTCAGTGCCTGAGGCACCACTACTTTACAGGACTACTCTCAACAAAATCCCTCCCATTAGGAGAGATTTTACGCAGGCCGACCTACCTTCTCTCTGCTACTGTTCCAGAGGCAAAGATCTCACAGGATCCGGAGTAAGAATGTTTCCAGAAGATCCAACACACATTCCTTTGGGGCCTCTTGTGTTTGCCATGGGTTTTTATAACCTAGACAGCAAGAGCCATGAAAAGAAAGTTTGGTGGGAGCTGACAAGATAATTTAATGGAACTTCTTCCAACAAACAGGATGTCTGTTCAAATGAAATGAAAAGAACCAAGCCCTCTGAAGACCAAATGAACAATAGTGTTAAAGGCAAGGTTAGAAGATAGCCAAAAACATAAAAAAAAAAAAAAAACCCCAAAAAACGCTGAGAAGATAAACATAACACCAGACAGTTGTGTTGATCTGTCTTCTTTCATAAGGGCGGTGTCTCTATTTGTTCCAATTAAAATATTGTTCCAGCCCTTTCCAATTCTAAAGAGCAAAGTAAAATGTAACCAGCACGCTTTATATGCCTTTCCCGGAGGCTACTACATATTCATATGGGAACTGTATTCAAGATTTGTATAGAGCATGTTAATGACATACTGGCCTTTTTCACCCTAAAGGATAGAATACTGTAATAAAAGTCTTGGTATTTATAAACAATTCTCCAAAAACAAATGAAAATACAAATGAAAGCCCTAAATGTCCTTTTGATTGAAATGAGTTCTCATTCCCTTTTTAAAGAGTTTAGCTTTCCCAAAGGATAAATGTATTTCTTATAAATTACATTGATCTTAACATGAGAAAGGTTCAGAAATAACCCTTGATGCCAATGGAATTTAATAGAATAGCAATCAAGTCTGTTCTCAACAGATTTGTCTCTAAAAATTATAAGATGCTTATGACATATTTATATTATCAAGTCTCTAAACCATTTCACTGTCAGTGAACTGAAAACTCTTTGAAATGAATTTTCTTTCCTAGCTTTGGTTAGCTTTGGTAGGTGCTACTGGTTAATTGACTTACAGAGTTAATGGTATCAGGTTGAATTTCAACCACATGTTGCATTGATCCAAAGCCAAAGAGCATTCAAAGGTCCTTTCCATTTTCTCTAATTCTTCAGTCAAAAACCCGGGCAGACCTACAATCATGAAAGTGATTGATTACATTAAAAGGGAGGTGGATTTGACTTAGAATGACTAAAAAAACACAAGTTCATGTCACCCATTCATTCACCTTTGTGATTGAAGAACACCATTTAGACTTCCTTCTTAGACTTTGTGTTTTTTGTGGGGTTTTTTTTTGATAGAATTTAAAAAATTGATTGGGTCTGAGTCAACACTCAAAATACTGAAGACCCTGTTGGAGGGAGTTAAAAATTTACCTCTGCACAAAGGCACGAGCCAGAAAAACCTTTGGGGTTGCCTGGAATTCTTTTGTATGTGCAGTTGTAGAATCTTCATGACTAGAGTGTGGGCAACTGATATTTAAACTGTCTACAATTCTAAGAAGTGAAAATCCTGGAATACCTTTCACTTAGTCAACTTCAATCACTTAGGAGATATAAACAGAACCAAGTGGAACTCTGGAACCCAGGGGTAAAGTTATAAAGCAGAGTCTATTTGAACAGCTGTAACGGAATTTATTTAGCCTTAGAACCATACAGGAAAAACTTTCTGCATTCTGTCATTAAGTCAGGGGGCTGTATGTGAGCACTCGTAGGCAGATGGGAAAATCTGGGACTCATGGACGGACCAGAAGGAGGCATCAGAAATCAGTTTGAGGAACTGAGAACACTGCCTCACATAATACACTAACATGTGACCAGCTATAGAAGAGTCTCTGAAGCCTCCAGCTGCTGCCAGGACAGGAACCCCTTGAAGGGTAGTGATTCGAGCAAACTCATTTCTGCCTACTGTCATGGGCCATGAGAAACATCCAAATCTCTTATACTAGTCCCAGTTAATTGAAGGATTAAGGCCCCTTTGGAAATGGGATCGTATCCACTCCTAAGAAAATGCACATATGGACAGACCCACATTCAGGCATATAATTCCAGGGGGTGGGGAGGTTCATGGATCCCCAAGGCCACACAGATTAAAAATCCCTTATGCTAGAGAAGCTGACCATCAAAGCAGTGAATTGTTGGGACCCATTTCTAGTTGGGTAGCCCCACAGTCAGAAGCTGAAAGCTGACTCCATCACTCTGTTGTGTGAAGCAAAGAGAAAACACATTACTTCCCTGCCCTTTGATTGTAGGTGAAAGTAAGCTGTGCATCGTTGTCGTCTCAGCTCTGACACCCTAAGACCAAGAGGGACTGTAAAGCTGTTGAGACATTTCCTATCCTACCCCACGTTCTCACATATCTTGACAATAAAATCCCATCACTAAGGTGATGTGTATAGAACTTCTTGTGACCTTCAAGAGCCAAACTAATATAACTGCCAAGTTATGAGATGGGATGTCCCACTGGGGTTACTCAAAAGCCTGCTAGAAAGCTGGCTTCTCTCCTCCCCTCTTCCCTGTAAGTTCACAACAAAGAAGGGACCACCCCACATGCCAGCCCTTATCCTAGCTACTGATTGACTTTATTGCAGACATCTGTTGTTTGCCTCTTATTGTGGGCATGGAAGTAGGTAGTTTCTGGGTACTTGAACTCTGAAATGAGTAATCTGGTAACTTGGAAAACAAGTGCTCATAAAGGTTGCCTAATAAAAGGCTGTGAGGGTGGGGAATTGAATCTGAATTAGAACTTGGACAGATTCCTAGAATTTTCTAACTGTCCTTCAGTACACAGTGTTTTTGAGAAGAGAATTAGCCAAGATGAGTCACAACCAAAGTTTCACAGGTCACAGGAAATAGAAGCACCACAGAGATTCATAAAGATCAGGTCTAAAGAGCACTCAGGACACCACCACTTCCATTCCAACAACACACACGTGTATTCATACACACCCTCACTTCCATTGCACAGGCTCATAACCGGATATGTAAGATTAAGATGGAACCAGTTTTACTTAAGATTTAGATCGATGTTCAAACCAAAAAGGAGACTCAAAGAGTCTTTAAAGAGAAAGTCTTGAAGAAAATGGATAATAACTTCTCTAGAATGAATTATTTGAAGGCTGGGGATTAGACAAGATTCGCTCATTTTTCATTTCTGGAATTGATAATCTTGAAGAAAATTTCAAGAAAGGGTTAAGGAAAGGCAAAGCAGTTTTATTAGCTAGATTATGAAAAATATTTTCTATTTTTTTAAATAGGTTCTCTGAAAAGCGATGTTGGATAATGTATAGCTACACAGGTAGAAAACGGAATTATCTGGAGTTTTTGTTCACCAATACCCACAAAAGCAGCGGTAACAGTAACAAGCCCACCACTTCATCCCCCGAGCTCTCATTCCCTGGGACTCCACAAACCACCCCCCGCCAATCTGATCCCATCTCTCAGATCTCCCAAACTCCCTCAAATCCTCCTATTGTTACCCTTTGGAGTCACATCCCTCACATCTTGGCCAACTGTTTCTTTCATCACATTGTTTTAACGAAAACCTTGCTCCTTCTGAGCATACTTTTTTTTCTGGGGCCCATCCAAGTGGAATGTTTTCTTTTCCACACATCTTGTACCACCAGACCTGGAGGTAGAGGATGAGGTCCTCTTTGACACTCATCGTCCCATCCACACATTGTACCTCCCTCCTCCGCATATGCCCTTCACTGGAGTTCCAACATCAGACTTACCACCACATCATTCTATGGTATATATTTCTTTTGGGTTACTCTCCCTCATTTGTTGAAAATTTTATCTCCAGGTTTACCATTACCCTCATCTGGTATCATTTTTGGTGACTTTAATATCAAGGTAAATTATTCCTGATACCCTGATATCTCTGTCTAGCAACCTCTTCCTCCACCTTACCTCTGCTACATACTCCCATGCAGTGCCTCGGCTTTACCATTACCAATCTCTGCATCTCACCCATATTTCAAGCATTCTGTTCTCCAACCAACTCCTTCTCTGTGGTATCCCAACTACAACAACATTGAGACCCCACAAAGTTCACAGTCCTTTGATCTGCCTACCTTTTCAATATACCTTGCCCCTCTGTGTCCTAATTTCTCTTCCTCACTTAATTTGCATTACCTGATTCCAAAATGTAATTTTTCACTTTGTATTCTCCTCAACTCCCTCATGCTTTCTCTCTTCCCAATATAACTGCTTCCCATATAACTAGTTAAATCTAGTTCTCCACCTATTGCATGACTACATATGTGTAGCTGAAGATGGTTAAAAAACACAGAATCATCTTTACCAGTCTCCCTTAAAATTCATGAACGCCACTGTAAATGGATCCTTTATGATAACTGGCTATCTTTATTCTTTTCTCTAGTCCATCCATTCCCACATCTTACTCCAAAGCCATGTACCAAACAGAACCAAGATATTAGAAGGTACTACTTTCTTCTGGGCAGGACCTGTGGCAACCAGAACCTCTAAGCCAGTGGCCCCCTGACCCAATAAACTTGCCCAGGCCTCCAAATGCCCTTCCAATTCCCCAAGTGTGCCACCCAAATATTTTATCTTTTTTAAAAAAATGTGTCTCAGGCTCTTGTCCTGTTTTGTTTTGAAGATTTTATTTGACAGAGAGAGACAGCGAGAGAGGGAACACAAGCTCTCTCAACCAGCTTCTCCTTCAGTCTTAATCTCAGTAAATAACAATTTCATCCTTAAAGCTTCTCAGACCAAAAACCTTAGCACCATCCTTGAGTCTTCTCATCCTGTATCTTGTTTATCATCCAATTCTGTTGCTTCTATCTCAAGATACACATGTGCAGAATCCAACCACTTCTCAGCTACGCCATGGTTTCCACTTTGGTCTGAGAAGCTGGTCTCTCACTAGGACTATTGCAAGATATTCCTAACTGGTCTCTGCATTTACCTTCTATGTCTTTCAGCTTAGTCTCACCATAGCGGCAGAGTGACCCCGTAGAATATAACTCCAATCACTTCAAAACATTCCAATGATTTCCCTTATCACTTGGAGTAAAAGCCAGTGTTCCTATAGAAGCCACCCATATCACCTGCCCCCAACCCTCCACTTCTCTTTATCCCTAGGATTCTGTTTTCCTCTCTAATCTGGACACCGTGCCTCTGCCTGTACCTCCAATGTACTGACCGTGATTCTCCCTTTGCTTTTGTTCTTCCAACTACAGCAAATATTCTCCTTCAGCTACCCACATAACTTACTTCTTCACTTCATTCAGGTCTCTGCTTAATTGTCACCTTACTGGGGAGGCCTGGCTGGTTCAGTCATTAAGCGTCTGCCTTCAGCTCAGGTCACGATCCCAGGGTCCATTGGGCTCCCCGCTTAGCAGGGAACCTGCTTCTCCCTCTGCCTCTGCTGCTCTTTCCGCTTGTGCTTTCCTTCTCTCTGTCAAGTAAATAAATCTTAAAAAAAAAAAAAATTGTCACCTTACTGATGAGGGCTTTTCTGACTACGGAATGTAAAATTATCCCTCTAAATTTCTGCTTTATTTTTCTCCTTAATTACCATCTGCTATATTACAAAGTTCAATCATGTATTTTCTGTGTCTGCCCACTAGAATGTAAGCCCCATGAGACTGAAAACTTTGCCTTTTTGTTTGCTGCTGTATCGTTATTACCTAGAACACATAAGACAGTGCTCAATCTGTTCAGTATCTGGTTAAGAATTTTCAACTGATGTCACCAACAATTTTTTAATAAATGCCTCTAACATACCCTCAGGTGGGGTAGGTGGGCGGTTCAGTCACTTACTTGTCTGACTCTTGATTTTGGCTCAGGTCATGATCTCAGGGTCACGAGATTGAGCCACACGTGGTATCCGAACTACAAAAACATTGAGACACCACAAAATTCACAATCCTTTGAACCACCTACCTTTTCAATATACCTCACCCACTCTGTGTCCTAATTTCTCTCCTTCACCTAATTACCTGATTCCAAAATGTAATTTTTCCCCTTTGTATTCTCAACTCCCTCACCCTTTCTCTCTTCCCAATGTAATTGCTGGACATGGAGCCTGCTTAAGATTCTCTCTCTCCCTCTCCCCTCCCCACCCCCACCTTTCTCTCTCAATAAATAAATAAATAAATAAATTTTTTAAAAAATTACCCGCAGGTGCCAGGCACCACTCTACTGTTCTTACCCTTGGTTGATAAGCCTCAGTCTCTCTGGCCAAACTGCTGCTGTGCTCCACTGGTTTCCTGAACATCACAACTCTGGGCCACTTGGAAAGCCCAACCTACATGGTCAATGATTCTTAGCTGCCTGCACATTAGAATTACCTGGAGAGCATTTTAAGCTATCAATAACCTAACGTCATCTCCTAAGATTCACTTTAATTGATTTGACCTGGGGCCTCGTCTCCATGCTTTCTCAAGCTCTCGCGGTTTTCACAAGGACTGCTCTTTTGATTATCACTACCTTAGTTCAGGTTGCATAACAAAATACCACCACTGGGCGGCCGAAACAACAGAATTACTTCTCACATTTCTGGAGGGTGGAAATCTAAGGTCAAATCTAAGGTCAAGGTGCCAGCGGTTCCGGTGTCTGGAGAGAGCTTGCTTGCTGGTTCACGCCAACCTTCGACCCAGAGCATCTTCACGGAAAAGGGACCAGGGAGCATTCTGGGATCTCTTATAAGGGCGCTAATTTCATTGAGAAGGCTCCACCCTCATGACCTAATTTCCTCCTACAGGCTCCACCTCCTGATAGCCTCGCATTGGTATTAGGGCTTTAACATATGAATTTGGGGTGGGGGAAACACAAATGTTCAGTGCATAGGAATCACTTTGACTTCAAAAGGATAGTCTAGGTCAGTGGCTTTTTAAAACTTGAATGTGAATAGTAATCACCTGGAGGGTTTGTTTAAAGAGTTTCCTGGGCAAATCCGAATGATTCTAACTCAGTAGGTTGGGGGAGGGAGGCATGAGTTTCTATTTCGAAGCTCGTAGGGAATGTTAAGATGCTGCAAGCCCCGGAACCACTTGTCTAGTTCTTTCAGATTGCTTAATATTTCTGTGGAGTATCTTCACTACCTTTCCAAGGACTGAGTTGAGGAGTTCTTAGTGGGACAGCATTTCCTGAACCTCCTCCTAGAGCTCCCGCAGCTGAGGCTCTTTCACTCTCCCTTTCCTCAAAATAAGTCTCCTCCCCAGCAGTGAGGACACAGCTGATTTTCCTTTTTTGGAAAGCCTGACTCTGCATTGTGTTGATTTAGTATTTAAAGTATTTATACAAGTATTTATTAAACGCCTATGATGCACAAGGCACCCTGCTGGGCACTGGGGAATTCAAGTGTGTTGCCATAGCAAAGTTAACTGCCTGTCCCAAGGTGTTTTTCTGAATTCCTTCCAAAGATTGGCAGTTAGCCTATGGGGTTATTCCAGAGTTCTCCTGGTGGGAATGCAGATGAGGCTTCTGTGGGAAGCTGGGTGTGCCCTCACAGACCCTAGCAGCTAGTAACAGTTTGTCCAAGAACTCTATCTTTAAGAGACAAAAAATAGGAACTATCTTCCCTAAACAGATCCTAAAAGATAGCAGATGGAAACACTGTTGATATGAAAATATTTTCCAGCTGGTGGTAAGGATTCCTCATCTCCTTTCCTTGCTGAATAAATGTTCTAGGCCAACCTTCCCCAAAACACAGAGCGTAAGTAGCACATGGAAATAAGCCCAAATATACCAGGAAACATTGCATATGATATGTCACTCTTACAAAGTCAAACATGCACCTTTGCATATAGGTTCTGAGGTTACTACAAGTAGTAACCTATAACAGCCCACTAAACAGACTGAGAAACTACTGATACAGGTTAATCCCTTGTTATTACATCTTTATAGACTTTGGAATATGTTAAAAGGAAGCACTCAGACATTAGCAAAGACTTTCAAAAATCGGTGACAGAGCCACAATCCTGAATCTTGGTAGTGCTGGAAAACATGAGCTTGAGTGTGCTGTGAGATTCTGTTTTTCTGAGATTTTCTGCAGTTTAAGACTGGGGGAGGGCAGAGAAGAGCTAGTAAGCTCTCTAAAGATGAAAGCATAACTATAACTAGGAAATGATTCTCTGACTCTCTGTGTGGCAAACTCAGATGACTTTCCTCTGATTAGAAATGAATCTAAATTTTCCAGTGGCTCAAAATTCAGGAGTGAGATGTGATTTCTGGAAAGACCTACAACCTCTCTGAGCCTCACAATAAAAGAACCTTCTTAGATTTTATGGGAAACAAAAGGAGAACTATATATGAAATGTAACTAGCACATAGTTTAAAAAAAAAAAAAAAAAAGCTGATTCAAAGAGTTACCCAGGAGGTGAAAGATCAGAAAAAATTGAAAACCACAGGGATCAGTATTAAGCTGGAGGACAACTTCCAGCATACAAAAGTGAGGAGCTCTGTGGACCTGCTCCCCAGTGAAAAAAAAACCATTACTGGTAAAAATTATCAAACAGCCATTTAAACTCTCTGGAAGTTGTCCTAATGGCACACGGCAAATGAAGAAGCATTTATTCAAGAAAATACTTAACTCTTGGTAGAACAACATAGTCTATGGCACGTTAGCCATAATCTACTCCCTCTTCCCTCCTCTAGCTGTGACAGAAGCTCTACTCCAGCTGTTGTGGCCAAGAAGGTGGGGTTCCCTCTCCCCAAAGGTCACAGACCATAGTGTCTTCCTAGGGGTACAGGCCAACAACATTTCTCATTCCCCCATCCCACAGCCCTGTGTTGCAAAGGCTACCTCCAGATGAGTGCAACGCGGAGGTCAGGGGCTCCCTTCCTCCACCGAGTCCCCAATGTAGGGCAGAGGATCATCCCAGGTACAGCAGGCCAAGAATACTGTCCTCACTCCAGCTCATTCATAGCATGGAAGTTCTATGCCAGGAGATGCAAGCTTAGAAGACCAGAGTCTACCACCCCTACCCAACACTTTGTATAAAGCTAGGGTGTAGCTCCAAGAGAAATAGAAACTATATTTTCCCCCAGCTCTGGAGCAGTGGGTCCCAGATTCTGTCCAGGTGGAAAGCCACACCATAAGGATGGAGAACGCTCCCCTGCCAAAACTGACCTTATTTGGGACAGAGTGGGGGAAGCTCAAGCCTGAAGACACTCTCAGAAACAATGGAGATTTAGATGGAAAGCAATTGAGAGTAGGCTGGTAACAACATCAGAACAAGAAACACAATAAGCTAAACCATTGGGTCAGTAAATTTATCAGAAAGAATCAGGGAGAAAGAGCTAAGAAAAACAAACAAAACAAATAAACCTAAATATGTCTCCAGTTGGTAGCATAATCACACAGAGAGGGATTCTTCCAAATGATTTTAAAGCATAGTAATATGCCTGCATCTCTCTGGCGGAATATACCTTAAAGATGAAAAGAACTTGAGGGAGAGTAAGAAAAAGGAAATTAAATATTCTTCAGTAATCATAGTGTTGGTGTTGTACTGTTATTTTGAAACTGGAATGGGATAGGACAAATGAAAAATTATATAATATCCTAATTCTCATTATTGTGGGTATTGTTGAGACCTGAGATTCTTGGCATGGAAGAAAGAAAATACAGACATAAGATAGAAGAGGGTAAGCAAAAACCCTGAAGTACAGAATTTGAATTGGAAGTAATAGTATAGACTTATGACATATTTTCAGAATAGTAAATACAAAAAGAGGTAAAGATATAAATGTGAAAATGACATATCTAGAGATGTATTTCTTGGCTCACTTCGAATCTGTAATATTTTTTTATTTATTTCTTAGGTCAATCCATTGGAAAGACTAATCCAAGGACCCATCTAACTTAGCAACTCTATGACCAAATTTTGGTCTTCGAACACCATTTCCCACTGAAAGGAGCAAGGGCTCCTTGAAGGAATGGTTAATTCCATGTTTGCAAGTAAACTTAGATTATATACATCAGCTTAGAATATCTTCTCATACCAAAATGCAAGGCAACTATCAAAACCTATTAGGGTGTGTCAAAAAAGATTCAGAACCCAAGAAGAAGCCTTTGGATCTAACTGCCAGTTTATAGGAAATATGGAGGATAGTAAATTGTTAAATAAGACTAAAGAGATGAAAATAGCGAACTCCAGACTGTGGAAAATGGCAAAGGATAAACAATCTCGTTCTTCAACCAGTAAGTTGCATGGAAAAAAGAAAAAAAGAAAATGTAGGGAGGGATACTCTATAAGGGACTTAAGAGAGATATGAACCAATCACAATATGTAAATCTTAATTGGATCTTGATTCAAACAAACTATAGGCAGTCTATGTTTTGTACTGTTGGTTCAAATTTCAGTTACCACAGTATTATCAACAGTGAATTACTGCATAAAGTGCAAACGTCACCACTAGCTTTTCAGTCCACAAATCACTACATAAATAACAGATTTGCACCATGCTCAGCAACCAATTATATCATTTTTTTTCACAGTCTGTGGGTGATTGGTCACTGTCCAACTGTTACTCAGTACACTCACAAACAACAAAGTGCGGACGGTGTGCTTCTGTTGCCTCCTTGTCTCTCAGTGATAAACCTACATGATACTTTACAAAACTGGAGAATCAAAAGAGACAATTGGCCAACAAAGATGAAAATGCAGCAGAAGCAAAAAGCTATAATGCCGGAAATGAGATTCAATTGAGTTATAGACGAAAGAGCCGACAGAGGACATGTTGACACTGCAGCCATTCAAGAGGCTGCAGATACGCAGCCAGAAGAACTTAGTGAAGGCAAACTTAGGAACATAAATGAGGAAAGGGGTTGTGACAAAAAGACAAAGATGTCCCAAAGAAAGTGACATCTTGGAGATACTTCTTAACGTTGGAGGCTGATCCAAACTTAGGAAGGAGTTGCCAAGACATAGAAGAGATGCCGTCTTCATATTGTAAGTCTCTCGACCAGAAGAAGACAAGTGCTGCTGAAGCTCTTCTTGGTAAGTATTTTACCAAGAAATAAAACACTTTAATTCTCAATGTTCCTAATGTTTTAAATTACAGTGTACTAAATAAATATTAGTTTTACTAGATATTTTATTTTCTTACATATGTGCATCCAACAGTAAGGGAGTTTTTAATGTTTGATTGTTTCATATTTTTAAAGGTCATGGAACAGTTATAATTTTCCCCCTAAATTATTTATGTTATCTTGGCATGGTCACTTGTATAGTTCCACCCTACGGTGCAAAACAAAGACCGACTATATTTGAAAAAAAAAATGAGATACTGATATTTATATGTTGAGTGGGTATTTAAGGATATTAAGGACTTTTTTTAGTTGTGGCAATGGCACTGTGGGTATGTCACAAAAAAGGGGGGGTTGTATAAGAGAGAAAGTCCTTGTCTTTTAAAGATATATACAGTTAAAATTATATAATGTCTGGGATTATATACCAGCCCCTGGTAACCACCATTCTACTCTGTGTATTAACCTTTCTTTTTTAAAGAAAACAGGAAAAGCTTATTTCTTTTATATTAAAGTTTTTGGTAAATTACAACTTTCATTTCATAGGAGTTAATTGCAAGATACCGTTCTGTATTTTTTTAAGCATTTGTGCCAATACTTGCCAATCAAAATACAATTCAGTTTGAGTTCCATTTACCAGCATATCTGTCATTCCTGATAATTAAAGAAAATTGCTATTATTCCATCAAAGTCCAGGTGAATGGGAGAGACTATAGCTAAAGAGTTGTTTATACACCAAAACTTCTAATTTCCAATATTCATAATGGTTTAAGGAGAAAACGTCTCGGAGGTTCATTTAAGTTGGTGTGTGACTCTCTGTGCTCAATTTAGTAGTCGGCATATGTGTTTTTTGGGGAAATCAGTTATCCTAAAAATAGAACCAAATATCCACAAGGGGGCAGTTCTTAAAAGTCATTCTGTACTTTGATTTTGGAAGTTTGGAAGATTCCAAATTTTTGGAAGATTCTATACTTAGATGAATGGAAGATGTAAATTGTGTCTTAACTTTTTATCCAAGTTACTATTCAGCATTATTGTTGCATTAATTCATTTTGCTACATGAAATTAAAGGCCAGCATTAGCATATTCACTTAAACAAAAATTTTGACCACCTTTTCCAATGCACTATATCATTTTACAACTAGAGAAACTGAGTTATTAAAAAACGAGTGTTCTTACCATAATGAATTAAGGATAAACCTTAAAGTTCTGCCAAGAATTCTCCCTTCTCTGAGAAAATACACAGATACTAATTCCCCCAATTCCCTTTCAACTGACAAATAATGACTTGGGCCTCTTCGGGTCTACACACTGGAGACAGCTTATAATTTCCAACCTATTGATTTGGAGTTCTCATGCCCTAATGTATTTGTCTTGAATTTATAAGGGCTGAAAGGAGTTTTTATAATAAGGAATTGATTGTCCACACCTGTTTTAACAGGCCAAACAGGTTTTTATATTGAGCTCTTTAAACCTCATTCTAAATTGTCTTCCACATAGTATTTGAGGTTCTTTATTTAGCAAACTACTAAAATATTTACATTGGGGCTTTTATTAGCCTTTCACTCTAATACATAATAATTTCCTGGCCCTAGAAGATCCCTGGTTACTGGAAGGAAATGTATTTATTTTAATTTAGGTTTTTTTTTTCTCATAAAGAGGAAGAACAAAGTAAAAGGGCTAAGAAATAAATGAAAAAAGGGTGTGTCAGATGGGAGTGGGCAAAGACTGAGACAGGGAAAACCCAACTCACAACCTGAATATAGGAACAATTATGTAAAAGTAGGAATTCTGTGGCCAAAATAGCTTATTTTTTTAAATGTTAAAGAGAAGGGGAAAAAATTCTGATGTAAAGAATAGCCAACCGTTAGGCTGAGCAATGGAGCTTGGGTGACCAACATTGACTTTCCATCTTGTTTCAGTACTTTTCTTCTTAAAGTGGTCTTTCAGAACTAGGGATTCTTTTGTCACATATCGTTTGCATTTGACTCCTACTATCTGCAAAGCTGTATTCTTCTTTAACTCAAAATGAGCTTCAAAGACTCCTGCTTTGGCATATGTACAAAGCTTAGTAGTCATGACTCCAAACAACCTAACAACAAGTAAAAAGTTGAGGAAACTGAAAAAACAATAGCTCTTCTTAGATATGTCAGAGAAGTGCGATCACTGGGCAAACTGCTGACCCCATAGTTGGAGAAACAGACAGGTGGATACAGAGAATCACAACTTACCTGAGTAGAAACCAATACTGGGTTAGGAAAACCTAAACTATAACTAATGAATTGTTAGAGGCTCAGTGTGGATAAGCCTGAGAGATGAAAATTGTAAGGAGACTCAGTCTTCAGAGGAGAGAGACATACACTTCCATGAGTTTTACCTTCAGGAGCTCAAACAGGTACTCACAGTAAAAATGGGTAAAAGTTCCCTCTTGCTCCTAGCAGAATGAGGTTTAAACTAACCATCTGGAAAACACACACACACACACACACACACACACACACACACACACACACCCCAGAGCATTGTTCTTCTTACCAAGGCCTACCTATGGAGAAACTATTTTATCAGAGCCCAACCTACGTGAGGAAAAGAAATATCCAATACCGGTCTATTCTAGCTGTCCTACTCCACTTAAAAGAGGAGAAAAAGCTTAGAAGCACTAGTGAAGTTCGCAGTCTAGAAACACAGGCTTACCAGAAGACTGAGACCTAATTAGAGGACTACAGAATGTTCTCCTCCTCCCAGACATTATTACTACATAACTAAAGATCTACTTACCAAAGCTCCTTTTTCCTACTACATCATGTATGACTTTGAGTAAATATTACAAAGCATACTAAAAGGCAAAACAACATACTTTGAAGAGATTAAATAAGCATCAGGACTACAGGCAGATATGACAGAAACGTTGAAATTATCAGACCAGGAATGCATAAAAACTGTGATAAATATCCTAAAGGCGCTAATAAAAAAAAGAACACAAGATAGAAGAAAAGGTAGATAATGTAAGCAGGTAAGTGGAAATTCTAATAAAGAATCAAAAAGAATTGCTGAAGATCAAAAACACTGTAACAGAAACGAAGAACGTCTTTGATGAGCTCATTAGTAGGCGGAACACGGCTGAATCCCTGAGTTTGAGGACATGATAATAGAAACCTCCAAACTGAAAAGCATAGAAAAAATAGACTGGAAAAATATAAGCGGGAATATCCAAGAACTGTGGATAATTACAAGTGTAATACCCCTGGAACTGCAATACAGAAGAAGAAAGAAAGAAAGAAACAAAAGAAATATTTGAGGCAATAATGACTGAGAACTTCCCTAAATTAATGTCAAAACCTAAACCGCAGGTCCAGGAAGCTCAGTGAACACCAAACAGGATAAATGCCAAAAAACCCTACCCCACACCTAGGCATATTCAAAGTGCAGAAAATCAATTAAAAAAAAAAACAACTTGAAAAATGCCAGAGGAGAAAACACTTAACCTGTGAGGAGAAAAAAATAAGAATTACTCCTCAGAAACCATGCAGGCAAGAAGAGTGGAGTGAAATACTTATTGAGAGAAAAAAAAAACAAAACCATCAACCTAGAATTCTGTAAAACTATCCTACACAAGTAAAGCAGAAATAAAGACAGTCACACAAACAAAAATTGGGAGAATTTGTAGCCAGTACACCTACCTTGAAAGAAATGTTAAAAGAAGTTCTTCAGAGAGAAGGAAAATTATTTAGGCCAGAAACTCAGATCTACATTAAAAAATGAAGAACATCAGAGAATGAATAAGTAAAGGTAAAATAAAAACTTTTACTTTTCTTATTCTTTATTTTCCAAATGAAAGATCTCACATATTTATTACTGAATTGACCTACCTGGTGCAGAAACAAAGTAACAGAAAAATCATTTTCCTGATAAAACATGTCTATTGTTCAAGTACAGTGATATTTACAGAGTGATATGATACAAGCAAGTGACCTTCATGCAGCATAAATACTTATACCGTCTCATGTGTGATTCCTCATAGACCAAGGCTTTGGTTCTTCTCCAATGTCTCTTGTTGGAGTTGTACCTGATTTTATTACCAGTTTTCATCCAAATCCACTGGGGGAATGGGACAATTCTGCTTTTGTTTCTTGGACAGGAATCACTTGATCCTGAAAATCTTGGGAGAAGGCACGGTGAGGAACAGTCAACTGCACGTCACAATGGTGGAGAAAAGGACAGCTTATTTTTTTTGTTCTTAATTGATCAAAAAATTACAGCCTGGGAGTGCCTGGGTGGCTCAGTCAGTTAAGCATCTGACTTGATTTTAGCTCAGGTCATGATCTCAGGGTCCTGAGATTGAGCTCACTTTGGGCCCCATGCTGGCCATTGGAGCCTGCTTAGGATTCTTTCTCTTCCTCTCCCTCTGCCCCTCCACCCTGCTCGTGGTCTCTCTCTCTCAAAAAAATTATAGGGTGTTCAACAAGTAGTAACAACAATGTATTTGATTACATATACTACGTATATAAACATGCTTATGTATAAATGAGATGAAATTAATGATAGCAATGATACACAGAACAAGAAAGAGGAATTAGTAATATTTTGTTATCCTGAGGTGTTTGTATTACCAATGCAGTAGTATAGTGTTATTAAAGGGGACTCGGATTAGTTGTAAACATATATTACAAATTTCAAGATGACCACTTTAAAAAAAAAGTACGATTGATATGCTAAGAAAGAAAAAATGGAATCATACAAAATCCTCAAAGCCACAAAGGGAAGAAAAAGTGAGAATGTCAAAAATAGCCAATAGAAAATAGTAAAAAATACAGTAGCTATTAACTGAACTATATCAATAATCATTACACATTTTAATGTTCTAGAAACACTGACTAAAAGATAGAGGTTGTCAGAGGGAATAAAAAAATAAGACCCAATTGTATGTTATCTACAAGAAACCTACTTTTAATATAAAGAAACATGGATTAAAAATAAAAGCATGAAGAAAGTTATAGCAGGGTAACATACTCATTAATGCACGTGTGCCCAACAATGGCAGCACATAAAAATACACAAAGCAAAAACTGATGGAACTTAAAGAGAAACTGAAATAGATGAATCTACTATTACAGATGGAGACTTTACTACCCCTCCACAGACAGAAAATCAGTATGGCATGGTAGAACTTAATAGTACCATTAATCAACTGGATACAATTGACATCTATAGAATACTTCATCCAACAACAACAAAATACAAACTCTTCTCAACCTCACATGGAAAATTCACTTAGATCCCATTGTGAACCATAAAACACCTTAACAAATTTGAAAGAAAAGAAATTACATGTTGTCAGACCACAATGGAATTAAACTGGAAATCAACAACAACGAAAAAAGCTGGAAAATCCCAGAATACTTTGAGATTAAACATTACATTTCTAAATAACATATGAGTCAAAGAAGAAACCTCAACATAGATGAATAATATCTTTTTTTTTAAACTTTTTTTTTAAAGATTTTATTTATTTGACAGAGATAGACAGCCAGCAAGAGAGAGAACACAAACAGGGGGAATGGGAGAGGAAGAAGCAGGCTCATAGCAGAGGTGCCTGATGTGGGGCTCGATCCCATAACGCCAGGATCACGCCGTGCCAAAGGCAGACGCTTAACGACCGCGCCACCCAGGCGCCCTCATAGATGAATAATATCTTGAACTGTATAAACATAACATAAAACTTATCAAAATTTGTGGCATGAAGCAAAAGTAGTGCTTAGGTGGAAATTTACAGCATTGAATGAATATATTAGAGAAGAAGAAAGATCTAAACTTAAATTATCTAAGCTTCCACCTTAGAAAACTAAAAAAAGAGAGCATATTAAATATAAATTAGGTGGAAGAAGAAAATAATTAAAATTAAAACAGATTAATGAAATTGAAAATAGGAGATCAATAAAGTAAATCAACAAAACAAAAAACTGATTCTTTGTAAAGATCAATTAAGTAGATAAGCCTCTAGCCAGGCTAACTACAAAAATAACAGAAAGGACATAAATCACTAATATCAGAAATGAAAGAGGGGAATCACTACTGATCCCATGGACATTAAAAGGATAATGAAAGAATATTATGGAAAACTCTATGCCCATACATTTGATAACCTAGATGAAATGGACCAATTCCTTGAAAGATATAATCTGCTAAAACATGAAAATAATAATCAATCTGGGGATCTGGGGGGCACCTGGGTGGCGCAGTCGTTAGGCGTCTGCCTGTGGCTCAGGGCGTGATCCCGGCGTTCTGGGATCAAGCCCCACATCAGGCTTCTCCACTAGGAGCCTGCTTCTTCCTCTCCCACTCCCCCTGCTTGTGTTCCCTCTCTCACTGGCTGTCTCTCTCTGTCAAATAAATAAATAAAACCTTAAAAAAAGAATAATCAATCTGAATAAGTCTATTAAAGATATTAAAATAATTAATAACTTTCTTTTATTAACGTTTATTTGTTTGAGAGAGAGAGAGAGGAGAGTTGTGAATGGGGGGAGGAGCAGAGGGACAGAGAAAGAATCCTCAAGCAGACTCTCCACTGATTGCAGAGCCTGACATAGGGCTTGATCCCAGGACCTTGAGATCATGACCTGAGCTGAAATCAAGAGTCGGACGCTCAGCCGACTGAGCCACCCAGGTGCCCCAATAATTAATTACTTTCTGAAACAAAAAGCACCAGGCCCAGATGAGTTCACTGGTGAATTCTACCAAATAATTTAAGGATGAAATTCTTTCAGTTCTCTACAATTTCTTTCAGGAGATAGAAGCAGAGGGGATAATTTCTAAGTCATTCTTTGAAACCATCATTGCCCTAATCCTTAAATGAACAAAGAAAACTATACATCATTATCTCTCATAAACATAGATGCAAAATGTTCAACAAAATATTAGCAAGTCTAATCCATGACCAAGTGGGACTTATCCTAGGTATTCAAGGCTGGTTCAGCATTTGACAATCAATTAATGTAATCAGGGCGCCTGAGTGGCATAGTTAGTTAAGCATCCAACTTTTGGTTTCAGCTCAGGTTGTGATCTTGGGGTTATGAGATTGAGCCCCCCATTAGGCTCCATGCTCAGTGTGGAGTCTGCTTGAGACTGTCTCGCCCTTTCCCTCTGTACTCCCCACCCCCTGCACTCTTTCTCTAATATAAATAATCTTCTTTTTAAGAAAATAAATTAATGTAATCTATCAAAATTACAGGCTAAATAAGAAAAAAACCACGTGATTATATCCATAGACACAGAAGAAGCATTTGACAAAATCCAACACCAATTCCTGATAAAAACCCTCAGCAATGTAAGAATAGAGGGGAATGTCCTCAACTTGATAAAGAACATCCACAAAAACCCTACAGCCAACATACTTAATGGTAAGAAACAGCTTTCCCAGTAAGATCAAGAACAAGTCAAAGATGTCCCCTCTCACCATTGCTTTCAGCATCCTACTGGAAGTCCTAGCTATGGAACAAGACAAAAAAAGGAAATACAAGGTACACAGATTGGGGCCCCTGAGTGGCTCAGTTGGTTAAGTGTCTGACTCTTGATTTCAGCTCAGGTCATGATCTCAGGTTCTTGAGATCAGAGCTCCACGTTGGGCTCCACACTCAGGGGGAAGTCTGCTTGGGATTCCCTCTCTCCTTTTGCCTCTCCCCACTCCATGCTGGCTCACATTCTCTTCAAATACATAAATCTAAAAAAATAAAAATTAAAAAATATATACAGATTGGAAAGGAAGAAATAAAACTGTCTTTCCTCACAGAAGACATGATCATATATGTAGAAAATTCAAAAGAATTGAAAAAACCCTCTTGAAACTATTAAGTGATTATATAGCAAAGATGCAGGACACAAGGTTAGTATACAAAATTCAATCACTTTCCTATTTCTAGCAATAAACAAGTGGAATTAGAAATTAAAATCACATTGCCAGTTATATTAGCAGCCCTCCAAAAATGAAATAGTTACAAATCTACCAAAATATACATAAAATCTATATATGAGAAAAACTATAATAAACTTTGATGAAAATTTTGATGAATAATATCTAAAAAGAACTAAATAAGGAGGGATCCATGTTCATAGGTAGGAAGACTCCATATTGTCATATTGTCAAGATGTTGTTATTCCCAAATTGATTTATAGTTTCAACACAATCCCAATCAAAATCCCAGCAAGTTATTTTGTGGATATCAACAAACTGATTCTAAAGTTTATAGAGAAAAAATAAAGACCTAGAATACCTAACCAATAATGAAGAAGAATGAAGTCCAAGAACTGACACTACCCAATTTCAAGATATTCTATCAAAGCTACAATAATCAAGAATATAGTACTGGCAAAAGAACACACAAGTAGTTCTGTGGAACAGAGCAGTGAGCCCAGAACTAGACCCAGATAAATATGATCAACTTACCTGTGACTATGAGGGAAGGCAATACAATAGAGAAAAGTGTTTTCACCAATGGTGCTGGAACACCTAGACATCTTCATGCTAAGAAATAAATCTAGACACAGAACTTACACTCTTCACAAAAATTAATTCAAAATGGATCGCAGACCTAAATTAAAATGCAGAACTATAAAACTTGTAGAAGACAACACAGTAAAAAACCTAGATGACCTTGGGTATGATGATGACTTTTTAGATACAACACCTAAGGTACAATCAGTGAAAGAAAAATTGATAAGCTGGACTTCATTTAAATTTAAAACTCCTGTTCTGCAAAAGACAATGTCAAGAGAATAAAAAGACAAGCCACAGACTAGGAGAAAACATTTGCAAAAGACACATCCAAGGAGGGACTATTATCCAAAATACACAAAGAACTCTTCAAACTCACCAATAACAAAACAAACAACCCAACTGAAAGATGCACAGAAGACCAGAACAGAAACCCCACCACAGAAGCTATATAAGTGGGAAATTAGCATATGAAAAGACATTTGACAGCATGTGTCATAGGGGAAATGCAGACTAAAGCAACAATGAGATACCACTACACATCTACACTAGCATGGTCAAATTCCCAAACACTGACAATGCCAAGTGCCTGGGAGGTTGCATGAAATAGGAACTCTCCTTCACTGCTGGTGAAAATGCAAAATAGGACAGCCACTCTGGAAGACAGTTTAATGGTTTCTTAACAAAACTAAACATACTCTTACCATAAGACTCCTGGTATTTACCCAAAGGAGTCGAAAACTTACGTCCACACAAAAACCTGCACAAGGATGTTTACAGCAGCTTTATTCATAATTGCCAAAACTTGGAAGCAACCAAGACATCCTTCAGTAGGCACATCCAGGTAATGGAATATTATTCTGCACTAAAATGAAATGAGATATCAAGCCATGAAAAGACACAGCTCCATGTCTTAAAGAGGAAATTTAAATGCATATTACTAAGAGAAGCCCATCTGAAGATACTGTATGATTCCAACTATATGGCATTCTAGAAAAGGCAAAACTACAGAAACAGTAAAAAGGTCAGTTGTTACCTGGGGGTAGGGAGAAGGAGCCGATGAATAGGGGTTTGCCAAAAGTGAACATTAATGTAAACCAAGGAGTTTGGGTGATAACGATATATTGACTGTAAAAAATGTACCCCTCTAGTGTGGAATGTTGATGGGGGGAGGTTGTATGTATGGGGGTGCAAGGAGTTTATTCGGACTCTGTACCTTTTGCTCTATTTTGCTGTGAGCTAAAAACTGCCCTAAAATATAAGGTATACTAATTAAAAAAAAAAAAAATTAGAATGATTAGAATAGAGCATGCTCTGAGACTGCCCTCTTGGGGTCATGTGTGAAAACAAACCTCTCCAAATAAGGAAAGACAGGGTTGGAGGACTTGGTAGGGGTCTATTTTCTATCTACCACACCCTGGCCCCTGCATCTCACATGAAGAAACTCTGCAAGGAAGAAAGGGGGACCAAGGAAGACTCATCAGCTAAACACACGGATTTAAACAAAGAGAAACCACTCAGCTTCTAGGAATACTACTTCCCTTGATGAGATTTGCTCATCGAAGAGCTATCAGATAGCTACCACTATTTGAAAAGGCTTTCAAATACATAAATGGACCCTTGCAGAATATACATCTTTTGTATTCTGTTAGTCTCAACTTTAAAACAAAATAACCTCAAGCGTGTCCGAAGGCATGAAAGCGGGGAACACAAAAAGGTATTTGTACACCCCTGTTCATAAAAGCGTTATTCAACATAGTCAAAAGGTGAAAGCAACCGAAGTTGACAAGTGAATAAACACAATGTGGTCCATACATGCAGTGGAATACTCAGCTTTAGAAAGTAAGGAAACTGACATATGCTGCAAGATGATGAACTGTGAAGACATGATAAGTGAGGAAAGCCAGTTGCAAAAGAACAAACATTCTATGATTTCACTCACATGAGATACTTACAGTCGTCACATTGTCGTCACATTCATAGAGACAAAAGGTGGAATGGAGCAAGGTTGCCTAGGATTGGGAGGAGGGAAAAAGGGAAAGTTTTTGTTGAATGGCTTCCGTTTCAGTTTTGCAAGATGAAAAAAATTCTGTGGAGGGATGGTGAGGATGACTGTACCACAATGGGAATGTACGGAAAGCCACAGAATGGTACACTCAAAAATGCTAAATTTTAGGTAATGTATCTTTTACCACAATTTTTAAAAAGAAATTATTTTTTAAGAGCATCTTAATTTTTTAAAGACTTTTTAATTTATTTATTTGAGAGAGAGAGAGCATGAGTGAGGGGCAGAGGGAGAGGCAGACTTCCCGCTGAGCAGGGAGCCCGATGCGGGGCTTGATCCCAGGACCCTGGGATCATGACTTGAGCTGAAGGCAGACACTTAACCAACTGAGCCACCCAGGTGCCCCTAAGAGCATCTTAATTTATGTGGAATTCTCAAGAAGCTGTATTTAAAGAAATGATTCGTGTTTTGTGTTCCATGACCCTTAAAGACTGAAGTAAGAGATCAAAGAGACATGATTAATGAACACATCTGAAGACAGCGAAGTTTCACACAAATATATGGATTTTATTGGCACATGATATTTTCTTACAGTAATAAATAGAATGCAATCTCAACAGTTAGTTTGGAGTTGGGAAGGCATGTGTCTTTGACAGGAGCGGTCAGATTTTGTGGTACGATTTTCTAAGAGGGAGCCTGTGCGCTGGCAGGGAATCATACAGACGTGCAAATCTTTGTGAGCCCCAATGCTTCTCTCTACACCATCAAGGTAATTCATAACCCCTGGTCAACAGCCCCCCAGTCCTTTTTCCTTCAGTTTTAACATACCATAAAAATAGCTAGTGCCATAAAAAGCCAACATTTCAAATATAAAATTCTTTTAATACAAATATAATTCGTAATATAATCATCTTAAAATACAGCCATTTATATGTGTTTGAAATATTATTAAAATAAATATTTCCTAGAGAAAATTTTATTTGCATCACAAACTTTTAAATAGAAGCATATAAAATGAATTGATTCTTTCCTGTGTCTCCCATTAACTGATTATCTGTCCCTGCTCAGTCTACACAGTAGGAAATGCCTAGAGCGAGCCTGAAACTGCACATTACCCTATGTATACCTATATCTTTGGATTTCATGTACATCTACCTGCAGCGCCCACAGCCTATCTGCTTACATACTCTTTTCCCAGAGTTTCTGGGGGTAAGAAGGATTTCTTGCGCCAATTTGCATTAAGCATTTTTTTTCTAGCCATCCTTCTGTTCAAAGGTCTTATAAGCCTGTTACTTTCTGGAAGCTGGGGAAAGTCATGGCAACTTCTGCATCAAGGGAATTATCCTTTCCCCCACGTGGGACTGTAACAGCCCTCTTCCTGGGTATGGGATGTATCCTAATTGTCTGAATTGTTTGGATTTTTGGTAAAGCAGTGAGTGGTATTAACACGGATTTCCCAGATCAGGAAGTTCTCTCTCTTGATACCTAGATGTTATATGGTATGTATTTAGATGAGCTGACTTGTGACTTTTGCAGCATGCTAATACTTGCTTCGAATCAGAACAGTCTGCGTAATAGACGAAAGAGTTGTGTTTTTAAATATCTTGGGGAGAGTAGAGGCAAAGGGATATAAACTTACATAAACCACTAAAGTTTCCAACTATCTTTACTTAATCATATCTCTAACTAGTAGGATTACAGTTCTCCTCCAACAATACACATTAGCAAGCCTCACTACACAGTAAGTTGAATGATTACGCTGGCTGACGTGGACAGCCACCTTTCCAATTACTACCAAAAGGAAAAAGTTTTCAGGAAGATCTGGCTTGCAAACACAAGTGGTAAATCTTCAAGGATGTGAAGTACCTTTCACACAATTTGACCACTGCCAGGAAGCCATGTATCCAGACCCATCCGAGCGTCCTTCTTTCCTCTTATCAAAATTTTCCCTTTTAAAAATAAACATTACTCATCCTTGTTTTCTGAAGCAGAAACTGTGTTCTCCTCCAATTTCATAAGCGACCATCCGGCGCCAGTATTTGTAGCGCCCTCTAGAGCCTTGTTTCTTGCACCTCTTCCTCCGTCTCCTCCTTCAGAGCAGCGATCTTGGATAGAGACTTGTGCTTGCTGGAGCTCCGGTGTGGGAGGAACCGCAGCCGGTCCGAGGGGCTGATGGCCTGCCGGAAGAGGCTCTTCTCGCTCAGCAGCTTCTGGATGGAATCGTACTGCCGCACCTTGCTCTCCTCTATGACCTAGGGAAGTGGCCGTTAGTGAGGTCTCGGACAGAAGGGTGGACCAGAGCAAGGACAGAAACTGGCAGAGGCTCAGAGGAAGAGAAAAGCCAAAAAGAAAACAAGGTGTCCAGAGGCTGGTGGTCTGAACAGTCAGATATCTCATTTCACTGCGGAGTCCTCTTGTTTACGGAGCTTCGCCATTTGGGAAATTAGCTATAATTTTCTACTTAGCAGCTGGAAGAGTTTTGTTTGTTTGTTTGTTTGTTTGTTTTAATTGGTATAGTACTGAGCAATATGCTTCTTCAGAGAACTTTAAAGGAACTAACATTGCTTGGTAAGCCAGAAAGATCTTTGATAGATCCTCACGTACGACCTTAAAAATGAACGTAAATTCACAGCATGACAAAGACTTGAGCCTCTTCAAAAGGAGGCTTGAAGCTCAACAACTCCACACGGGTCAGGACGTGCCTGAGTTGAATATGCCTCCCTCACTTGTTCGAGTGGAGCAAACCCGAGGCCAGACGATAGAAGGGCTTTCCCCAATCTCCTGAACCTGGCCACAGCAGGGCAAGGGGCTCTGGGCTGGCCCCCTAATTTGTCACTTGAAGCTTATTGGTAATAACAATCCATCAGTAAGAAGGGCATTTACTTCCAGGAGCCTCAAAGGCCTTGACAGAAATGACGCACTACATCATCCCCAGGACTTCCTTGTGACTAAACCCCAGGGAATTTGTAAACATCACTTGAAAGAATCTGTGACAGTTTTGAAAGCACAATAAGAAGGTGGATGGGAAAGGCACTTACCTGAGCTCCAAATAATAACTAGAAGAATGAAATGAGTCTTTCAAACTATTGCATTAAAACCACACATTGGATTGCAAGACAATGCAGGCCTGTGCTGGACCCCATCCAAGGGAGATTTAGTTATTAAAAGCATCAGGACTTAGACTTTATTATGACTTGATCCCCAAATAAAGGATTCAAATGTATAGATGTTTCAATTTATTAATGTAACTTAATAATATGCTGCTATTTGAGATTTACTGGATTCCGACCTCACCTAAGAGCTCAAATTTGTGCAGCTATTTTGAGCACAGCTGGATGGCTGTGTGACACTTATTTTAAGGAAGAACTTGCACATTGTTGTGTTGTGACTTGCAGGAACTCCTGTATAAGATATGGTTAACAAGATTTAAAGGAGAAATGAGATCTTAGGCAAATTATAAGCTCACCAAAAATCGCTGACATTCCAACATAGCTTCTATCCTGTGTTCAGAGAGGATAACTGTGCAATCTGCAAATGCTTGTTTTAGGGTTCTTCGAATGATTTGGTATGTTCTAGAAAAGAAAGAAAATACCACATGTAACATCACAGAATGTCAATAATCTGCCTTTAACCTTGATGACATACCTACTGTCCTATCAATTTAGTTCTTTAAATTACTTATCTTTTTTTAAATACTTTTATTACCATAGTGTTGATACAGAGTTGGCCACAATCAGCTTTCCAACCATGGGGTAGATTCTAAGTTTCCATAAATGAACAGGACAGATATGTTGAAGAAAATTTCACGAGTACATTTTATTCTCACGTGGAGTCACGAATGGTTCTTTTGTGCTATAAAAATTTCTTATCGTATAAATGGCATAGAAAGGAAAATCATAAGAATCAGGTTATGCCTATGTAACTAAATATTTCATCATGTGTTGACAAGGGGAAGAGTTTGTATGAAATTCCAAAATTACACTCAGAAGAGCATGCAGGGCTCTTATACTAGAAATAAGCACTTGTGCTCATGTCAAATAGTAACTTTTCCACTGGGCAATCATTTCATATCTGGGGGCGGGGGGGCACTCCTCCACTTGCAGACATGCCTAATGGGAATTTGTGTCAATATGAAGTAGGCGTCAAAGTTCTGCTCCCATTGTGTTAATAATAGTAGGAATTCTGAAACTCACATTGGGTCCAAATGAGCACTGGGTTCATCAAGCAGCAAGATCTTTGCTTTACTGAGAACAGATCTGGCCAAGCACATCAACTGCTTGTGGCCGTGGCTTAGGACGTAACCCCCATCCACCAGGACAAAATCGAGCTTCCCAGGAAACTGCTCTATCACAGATTTGAGTCCAACCTGCAGAAAAGAAAGAGGGGGAAACATGGTGCTTAGAAGGGCAATTTAGATACCACAAGGTTAAAGACACTCGAGAGGCTGAAAGTTTAGATTTCACATCAACAACCCACCACTCTTGCCATTTGGGTTTGATTTAACAAAAGTCTACGTATAATCTCGGCAACTCTAAAGAATATGCCTAAGCCTTGTTTCAGCTCTGTCCTTCACTCAGGAAGTTTTCAGTGAGTGCTTTTCTGTGCCAGGTTTTCCTCACAGGGATCGAAAAAATGATAAATGGTACATGACCCCTGCAATTCTCAGGACTTATAAAGACATACACTAATAATCACAACACAATTGAACACATGCTAGAAAAGATAATATATATAAAATGCAGTTATTTGCTATATCACAACAGATTCCTATATTCTACCTTCCATTCCCTACTCTGTCATAATAGAACATGAAAGGTAGCAGAATAGAATCAATGGGGGAGCTGCTTCAATTCATAAAAACTTTTTTTAAAAGAAATTGATGAAACTATGAGGTAAAAAGAAAGAGTTAAAATAGTGGTATATAATTAGGAGATTTAAAGGTGCTTAGATCTTGAGGTGGAATATGAGAGTTATGTTAAGGCTTATTTTTTTAAGCTAGATAGGAAATGGTAAGGTGAAAATGTGAACAAGATATAGAAACAAATTGTTTCAAAATAAGACAAAAATGATGAAAGCTTGGCTCTTATCACTTATTCAGATAAGTGTGCATAAATTATTTTTTGCCAAATATTCCTGAGTGTTTGAGGGCCAAAGAGATACATGGATAACTGCTGTCCCTGCTCCTGGAGAATCTGGGATTTAGTATTAGGAAGGAAGATATAATACTAATTGTAACACAGGCAGAATGGGATACTGGCTTTAGGAAAGACTCCTGACTTCAGTGATGAATTTACAGATGGCCCATATCACCATGTTTGATCAGCAAATTCTAACTGTGTGCCCGTGACAGTATAGCAGGTGATACTTCTTTCCTTGACTGGGCTCTCATTAAAATAATCTCACTTTGTAAAAATTCATTACTTTTGAAAAGAGTTTCTGAGATGGTAGGGAATGCAAACATATTAATTAGACAAGGGGGATTACTCTGGTGTATCCTGGAAAACTCAACTGTAAAACTACTTTCATACCCAAGGATCTGAGAATATGAATAAAGACGCTGTGTAGGAGTCAGAGGACCTATGTTCTTTCTTTCCATCTTCATCTTTTTGTTTTTTCTTGGTTTCAGCCTGTGAACCTGCTACAGTCTCTCCCATCACTTACCTCTGGGCTGTCCTTTAGCTATTAATCTGTATCTACCCCCTTTGTAGAAATCTCAGAAAAATTAGTGTGTGTCTGTTGCCTCCATTGCCTCACAACAGGGAACATTTTTTCCTTCTCTGAACGTCTATTCCTTGACTTATGAGAAGCTGCATACTCTATGACCATGTATTATCATGCATGGGCAGCTCTCCCTTTTCCTGTCCCTTGAATATTAGTCCTCCTCACCCTTAACTCTCCAAATTCTCCTTCTGAGAACTCATTCATTCTTAGGGTATCGATGACCATTAATAAGCTAATGATTTTTCAAATCTTTATGTCTAGCCCTGGCCATATTCCAAATACTTCTTAAATTCTTCTCCGAGCTAGCCCCATTGAGGCGGCCATCATTATCCCTTAAGCTTCACACTGTAAATCCCAAGTGGTCGATTTGTCAATTGACCACACAAACACCCCAGGGATCCTTCTAAAATACAGGTTTCACCACCTCATTTCTCTGTTTGAAATCTCTTCCTGACAGAATAAAACTGAGCTCTCTCACGTGACATAAAAGGCATCCAGAATCGAGTCTTCTCCACCCTTCATTCCAGCAGCACCAAACAGATTACAGTTCCTTATACACCGTGACGTACCCTTCTGAATATTCCGGATCATCCTAGTCAGGCACCTAGCCATGGTAGTATTTGTGTAAGTTTCCCCTGTTAGACTACTTCTTGAGGGTAAAAACATATGCTCTTTAGCTCTATGCCCCTAGTGACAATACCGTGTGCTATCAGCCTCCACATTCCTTCATTTGTTCAAGTATGTACTGAGTCCCTAGAATACTGGCCAAAAGAAAAAAAAAACAAAAAAAATCAAACATGGTTTTGATGAACACAAAAATGAATCTAAACTTAAGAATGACACGGCACCTGGATGGCTCAGGTGGTTAAGCATCCACCTTCAGTTCGGGTCATGATCCCGGGGTCCTGGGATGGAGTCCCGCATCAGGCTCCCTGCTCAGCGGGGAGCCTGCTTCTCCCTCTTCTCCCTACCTGTGCCCTCTCTCACTATCTCTGTCTCTCTCTCTTTCAAATAAATAAATAAATAAATAAATCTTTAAAAAAAAAAAGAATGACAAATGATAAGTGAACAAGTGCTGATTTTGTTCTGCCAATATAGAGTGCAATCTAAGACAATCCACTTCCCCTGTCCATGTGCTTTCTTTTTCTCATCTTTAAGACTTTATAAAATCCCTTAAAAATAGAAGTATAAAATTAGAAGTTCCTTAACACTGGTAAGGTTTTTTTTAAAAAAATTTAAAGTCAAAGTAACCATCAGGAAAAGTACAGATTAGATGGATGTTAACAAGGCTTATCACGGTGATCGTTTCACATTGTATACAATTATCGAATCATTACGTTGTACGCTTGAAACTAATACAGTGTTATACGTCAGTTATACATCAGTTAAAAAAATAAAAGTACTGGTTAAAGATTGGAGTTCTGAAGTCAAACAGAAGTGGCTTCGCATCTGCACTTCTCCACTCATTTGCTGATGGTATCAGGTGTGTTACTGTAAGTCTCATTTACCACACTTGAAAAAAATGGGGAAAATTAATAGTATGTACTTCAAAGGACTGTACCACAGATTAAGTGAGATAATTTCTGGAAAGAGGTTGCCACACAGCGAGGCAAGGTAAGTACCTAATCCATCCTAACTACTAGTAGAACTTGGGAAATCCCAAGGGCAGGGGCCGGGTCCTGACACTACCCTGGTATGACAAGATTTGTAAGATTTTGCGTTCACAAGTTGCCTTGGGAATACATTAGCAAGAAGTACTGCAACATTATTAATTTACATCACACCTTTAAAAACGAGGTTGAGAAATTGGTGAAAATGTAGTGGCATATACAGTAGTCTTCCTCAATCTCCACACCAATCATACATTCCTTTCCCAAGCCATCTTACTATATTATATTTTGTTTGTGTGCTTTCCCAAACGAAGCTACATCTTAAGTAAATAATTAAGTACTTAAATATTTATCACTGTCAATATTTGGAGAACAAAATTACTAAAAATAAATGACAGTGAGACTAGACCAATCTAGAGTCTATTCAGCAACATTCCTATCTCACTGTTTTACTCACTATCAAGTATAGTAAAAAAATAAAATAAAATCACACTCACTAGAGAGAGATCAACAGGAGTTAGTAAAACTGTAAGTTTTGAAGTAAGTGAACATTTGACAAGTTTATCAATTACCTATTTTCCATCAGATACTGTGGTAGGTTTTGGAGAGAAAATAGGAAGCAAGACAGACTAATAATTGTTTTCGAAAAGATACAAAGTTATTACCATAACTCCAGGTGTAACCAACTTTATGTGTTGAAAGAATGGTTTACATTAGCTTAAAGATTATTTGAATGTAAATGACAGCTCAGTCAGGCATTCTTTAATAGGCTCTTAATGAGGGTTTATTAAATTCTAGGTACTATGGCAGACCAGGGATTCAAAGATGAATAACACTAGGCCCTGCCTTGCAGAAATTCATGGACCAGGTGGGGAGAAAAATAATAAGTGACAAATTACTGTTCAAAGTGCTGTGAGGAAAAAAAAAAAGATTTAAAAGGTAATTACCACAGAGATAATCTAATTTAGTAATTTAGTAGCAGAATTCTTTATATATTAATATATATACATAGGATTGATATATATCACAAATTATTTTTCAGTAGATTTAAAATAAATACAAATTTTAGCTTATCTCTGTCCAAGCGAAGTAAATTAAAATTTACTAGAATCCAAACATTTCAAATTAGTTTTATTCCAACTTGGCCTGAAAAATAAATAAAAGCATCAACAGTTTGCGGATATAAAAAACTTTACAACAAAAGAATTTGCCATTTTTATGCAGTGGAGCTGATAAGTCCTATATTTACAAGGAAAAAATTTTGTTTCGTGACACATCAAACTAAAAAAAAATGTACTACAGTCTGTAAGGAACCAGACATTTTCTTCAAAATGTTGACTCTGCTATTGCCACACTCTGGAATGTCATTATGAAGCAAGAGTTTGCTCTTGTGACATAAAAACATGGGGGGGGGGTGGAAACCAGAAAAGTGAATTGTGGTTGGACCGAACAGTCCATTAGCAGGCAGTTATAAAAATAGACACTCTCAACCCCTCTAGGCACTCCTTTTGTTGCTCTGCAGGTTTTCCAGGGCAGATTTTCAACTTAAAAGGCCACAGTGTCTCCTATTTAGCTTGCTCTTTAAAACAACTTACCTGACTATCAATGTGTTAGGAAGAGAACTATGTTATAAGTTATCGAAAAAGCAAACAATTACCAAAAAAGCCTTCATTCTAAAACCAACAGATGCACTGCTTAGACCAGGGACAACTAAGAAAGCTCACTGCAGTAAAAGCCTGTGAACCAGAAGTCCAAGGAGCAGCTGTTCCAGCCTCCACCAAGCCCCTGAGACTTCTCAAGGCTCAGCGTGCTCACTACTAATGGCAACACCTGTTGTGTACCAATCACAAGGTTATCTTCATGATATATCACACGTGAATCACTGATTTATTCATTTAAACAAATGAATTAAGCCATTTACGTATTCGTTCAATCAACCAGTATTTACTGACCACCATCCACATCCCAACAGTACTGTAAGCACTGGAAATACCGCAGCGAATGGGACAGCAACCCTGCCTTGAGGGGATGGGGAACGTGGGCGAGTTACGAGGTGAGTCTACCCCATGTGAAGAAAGCTACGGAAGGGCTGAGGGTACAGGGCACAGCGAGGAGGGGCTCCTCCTCAGGGCTGGAGCATCAGGGGAGGTTGCCAGAAGAAGGGATATGTAAGAAGAGACGTGAATGATGAGGAGGAGCAGGAAGTGAAGGTACAGAGAGCAGCATGAGAAGAAGCCTCTGGAGGTCAGAGAGCACATGGTGCTTTAGAGGAATTGGATCATGGTAAGCAGGGGGAGGCTGGGACATGAGTTTAGAGAGGCAAGCAAAAATCAAACCATGAAGGACCTTGGAAGCCACCTTGAGCAGGGTGGACTTAGTTTTAAGGATGACAAAGAACTCTGGGAAGGGAAGAAACAAGTGATCAGAGAGGGTTAAGAACGATCACCAGAGCTACAAAGAGCAGACTGAATTATAGGAGGCCAATGAGAAGGAAACCAGGTAGAAGCCTGTTTCAAACATCCACATGAGAGTTAGTATCAGTTAGTAGCAGATGGGGATGGAAGCATTCTAGATACTTGCAGGAGATGGCATTAACGGGACTTGGTAGGTGGAGAGAGGTGAAGAAATCAGGAGTGAAGGATAAGTCCCAGGTCTTGGCACTGGGCACCTAGAAGGTGCTGATGGCATTTGCTGGAATTAGGAACACAGGACAGCTGTGTGCATTGGGGCAGAGAAAGTGACTATGGAAAAAGGTGCTCATCCATGCTGAGATGTCAGGCAGGGAGCTGACAGGCAGATTTGGAAGTCACAGCATCGTGGTGTTAGTTAGAGCCAAGAGGTTGCATGAAATTTCCCAGGAAGTAGTAGTAAAATAGGACTTATTGTAAGGGCAAACACCAACATTTAAGAGAGGGCCAGGCGAAGATCAGATGGAAATAGGATCAGAATAGCTAACAGTCACTTAACACCTATTATTTGCCAGGCACTGTGCTTGCCCATTATATATGTGTAAGCCTGAAAACTTACAACAATCTACCAATTCATTGAGCCACAATGTTAGGGGCCTATTTTTTTTTTCTCTCTTGGGATTCAGTCTCTTGAAATTCTCTTTATTCTACACAGCTGATAAAGTCAGTGCTCCTGGGGAGAAACCATCTGGCTCTGAGTCATTTAGGGATGGGAAAATTGGACCATCTTGGTCCAAGGTCTTAGATAGAATCCCTCTTTCCCTCCTTTTGACTTGCTTTAAATTCATCCATGGAATGATGAGGCTCAGTGTGCCAAGATGCCGGTATGGGCCTCTGGCACAAAGGGAAAGGAAGCTATTTATGCTAACTTTGCTTCTAAGCCTTAGAACTAGTAACTAGGCACCATTCTCATGGCTTCACAAAGTCTAGTTCAGATCAGCAAGAATAAAGTTTCACACTTCATGAGGGAGTATGGGGCTAAATGTAAGGTAGGAATAAAGTGTTTCTTGGCCTGGTGTCGTCATCGTGTGTACTTCTGATTTTCAGTTGGTGGAAAGCGGAATTATGAAGGAGGTGCTGTTGAGATAAGATTCAGGTGTTTGGCTAAGCCATTGTTACTCAGTTCATTTCCCTGTATTGACACAAGTCACACCAAGGTCACAGCAAGGACTAGATGAGACGCCATGTGTCTGGGTTTGCCCCAGACAGTACTGGTTTATGCCTTTTGTCCCAGTATCCTGTCCAGTTTAGAAACTGACACACCCCAAAATGTTCCTGTTTGGATAAATTATATGATCAACCATGTGGACAAAAGCCCAGGACTTGTAACTTTTAAACCAATGATTTTCTGCTTCGCTGCTCCTCTGGGTTGTTGCTTATTTGTACGCTATCTTTGGGCCTCCTCAACAGAAAGTTATCATGACTACTCAAAAGCACATGACATAAATGTAAGAACAGCATCATCTGGTTTATGAATAGCAACGTATTTTTTAAAATCAGTAAAAAAGAGCTAAATATGAGTTGATCAAATGAAAATCTAGACAGGTAAAATTTATGTATTATGTCAACGTTCAAAATTTTAACCATGTCTTCTAAAATTTTAGATTAGTATGATCCTGATTTCTGTATATTTTATTGTGACTTGGCAACAGCTGCAGGTTTTATAAAGTCTAATGTCTTCTTCCCCAGTTTCTATCCCACCACCACGTGTTCCTATAGCTCATTCTCTAAGTCACATCAAAGATCTTCAAATATGCCACTTGCAACTTAGTTAATGTTTTCTTTAAAACCCCTGTTTGTTGGGTAATAAGGAAACTTTGATAATAAAAATAGTTAATCTAAGTGTATTTTATGAGGGGCATATTAAGGTGGGGCACTCAGTGGGTAAGTAAGTGTTTAACACTCACAAGGCTGTCAAAACTCCTGGCAAGATCCAGTCCAGAGGGAGGCACAAAAGGGAAGAACATTCAGGATAAACAGAACCAGGCTACAATAAAGACCAAAACTATAGGAGACAGTGAAATAAAGTTGTTCTCTAAGAAGACCTTTGAATCTCAATGTTTTTAGGTTCCATAATTACAGTCTGCCACCAACCAGGGCTTTGGATGTAAACCTCAAATTTAATGAAATAGAACAGTTGATGTTCCCTTTTTTCTTTCATATAATGCCTCTATGCCTAAGAATGATCAGTTTACAGCTGGGGTATTCTGTTAAGGAAACCAAGAATTTTGCTCTCCGCACTCTAAATTCTTCCATATGATGCCTTCAACTATAACCACCTATTGGGTAAATACAGGGTATGATTTAGGAATTTTGATTCCATTTTAATCCATATATTTCTTTTTTTTTTTTTAAAGATTTTATTTATTTATTCGACAGAGATAGAGACAGCCAGTGAGAGAGGGAACACAAGCAGGGGGAGTGGGAGAGGAAGAAGCAGGCTCACAGCAGAGGAGCCCGATGTGGGACTCGATCCCATGACGCCGGGATCACGCCCTGAGCCGAAGGCAGACGCCTAACCGCTGTGCCACCCAGGCGCCCCATAATCCATATATTTCTAATATGGCCCTACTGACCTCAAGGGATGGTGCACGCCACAACTAGGTCATGTGACTTTTTGCCTAGAAAGGCTCACAGCCACATACCCTGAAAGCAACTGACTCCTGGTGACTTCCAGAGAAGACTGCGGCCATTCGCAGGGGCTCCAGGAGGATCATCATTTCTCTGTGCTAAACCCATGCTTCCTAGAGAAGTATATCATGCTACGCCAAGGCCTCTCCTAGTGCTGGGAATGCTTCAGAACCCAGGCAGAGGGCAGATGAGAAGGTGTGGAGAGATGATCCATAGAATCACAAATAATCCTGGTGCCCTGTAAGGTGCCTGGGTCTCTCCCAGCCTGTGTCTCATTGATGCACACTGGTAGGGAAGAAGGCTAGCACAGTGCTGTCTCTGAGAGTTGGAGACTCATCACAGGGGAAGGCGGAGGCCTAGTCCAAAGTACTGGGGGCTCCAGGTATGTTAGCATTCTCTACTCTAAAGTTGCACATATTTATACAGGAATAAAGGTAAGTGTGTAAAACCATCTCGGCTATGACAACCACTCCTGTGTGTGTATGAACTACCTCTTTCAAAATTATTTCAGTTGGCATTCTTACCTCATCTGCAACTTTCCATAGTTCTTGATCATTCCACTGCCCATAGGGATCCAAGTTTTTTCTAAATGTTCCAGAGAATATAAATACTTTCTAGAGCAATAAAGAAAAAAAAGAGGAAAGTATGAATAACCTAAACATCTTTGTATGTTTCCATTATTTTATTGCAAAATACTTGAAGCAGAAATAAATACGTTAAAATAACAACAAATGTCCATGTACTTACCAACTAGTTTTCTTAAATTTTATTTTATTTTTAAGATTTATTTATTTGCCTGAGAGAGAGAGAGAGCACAGGGAGGAGGGGCAGAGGGAGAGGGACAGAGTCTTAAGCAGACTCCACACTGAGCACAAAGTCCAACGTGGTGCTTGGTCTCGGGACCCTGAGATCATGACCTGAGCCAAAACCAAGAGTCGGTGGTTAACCAACTGCGGTTGATGCTTAACCAACTGCGCCACCTAGGCACCCCTGGTTTTCTTAAATTTTAAAATTTTATCATAGTTGATTTGTGTCTTTTTTAAAGAAATAAAACATTACAGCTACGTTAGAAGCACCTAACGAACACTTATCTAATCCCAATGTCCTTAGGATAAGGAAACAGATCATTGTAAGTTGTGAAAAATTAAAATTTGGTTTTATTCCTAGCACTTTTCCTTATTAAGAGCAACTACAACAGAAAATCGAACAGTTAAAAAAATTATGTTTGTGAGTTATAATTAACTTGTTGGAACAAATTCCTATTTTGTTCATGTACTTTCCTTGGATTCCTTTGATAAGTCTAGCTTCCTAAAGGATTTTGAGATTGTTTGAAAGTACAGACACTTTATTTAAATACACAGGTTCATCTGGTCTATAAACCAAGGCACACCTCGACTTGTACAAGCAGGAGAAAGCCACAACTTAGAAATCAGTGAAAAAATGGAAATCAAATATTTGTCTAAGTGAATGCCGGATGAGGTGGGTCCCGCTGAGCTGACAAAATGACCAACTAATGCCCTGCGGAGAAGGGCACGATGATCACCCTGAGACGCTCTCCTTGCCGCATCACTATCTACTCAGGTCTGCCTGGGGTGCTAAAAAAAAATGCTTTAAAGAAAATCACTGTCTTGCTGAGAAGTGCTGATGTCACAATACTAATATTTAGTCCTCTCTTTGTGCCTACGGGTAAACTGAAAAATACTTTTGATGTTAACACTCAGAATAATATTTTCTTTGCCTTTTTTCTTTTGCCTTTGATTAATATCCAGTAAAGAGAATTAAGAACTACACTTTTTGAAGTCTTAGTTTTCACCAATTGGCTTACACTGAGAGAGAAAGCTCAGTGTCCATCTGTTCTGTAAAGAACCGCACAACACAGGCCGGCCCCGGATGAACAGTATCTGCGGCTCTTGGGCAGAACAAGAGCGTCCTCACCATGCAGTCAGGTTCAAAGAGGGTCACATTAAAGACCTCATTCCCCAGGGAACAGTTGATGGCTTAAAGAACAACACTGTACCAAATAACTCAGGAACCATCCAGAGAGGGAACAAGAAGACTTATGCTGGTATTTCTTAACCTGCATCAAAATCATCTTCCTGGGGCACGTGGGTGGCTCAGTTGGTTAAGTGTCTGACTCTTGGTTTTGGCTCAGGTCATGATCTCAGGGTCATGAGCATGGAGCCTGCGTAAGATTCTCTCTCTCCAACTCCCTCTGCCCCTCCCCCCCACTTGCTTGTGCTCCCGTACTTCCTCTCTCTCATTAAAAAAAAAAAAAAAAAAAATCATCTTCCTTAGGGGCACTTATGTTGCTTTACGGAGGTGGATATAAGGGATGAATACGTAACTGAAAAGACAATGGATATATTTGTGCATCTTCCTCCAAGCTTCCCAGGAAATCAAAGTAATGTCCCAATAAGCTAAAGAGAGCAGGCAGACCAAACAGCATAACCGGGGAATTCTGATAAACGAAGAATCAAATAAGAAGTAGCTCTGAAAACTTGAGTCAATTCATTATTTAAGCAATTGGGTTTATTTCGTACCTAAAGTCCAAAGGCTTACTAAGGGAATTTTGCTCTTTACTGTTTTTTACATTTTTAAAAAATATTGTGGTTCTTTATATAAAAGGTTCCTCGCATTACTGAGAAAGACGGGAAATAACCACTGTGAGGTTTACCACATATCAGACAATCATGACATGCTTTGGAGAAGTTATCTCTGCCAGGAACCAAGCAGCGGGAACACAGAGCTTCATTTTATGACAGGTTCACCATATTCCAGGTAAGACTCTTTACATGCATTATCTCTTTTTATCTTCCAATCAGCCTAACGAAATAAATCCTATTATGGCACAGGAAGAAATCGCAGCTGGGAGAACTTAAGTGACTATTCCAACATCACTTAGCTAGTAGATCGTGGACTAGAATTCAAACCCAAGGGTGTTTATTTCCAAATATGTGTTCCTTATCACCAGAGCGAAATGTCTCAAGTCCTACACAGTTCAGTTTTTATTCCTGATCTGGGGCTTAGGAATGATTAAAGGTTGGGCTGAAGCAGCCCAATGGGTCTATAAAGAGCCAGTCAGTGCTCAGCAGCATAGCCTTTGTGTCAGCATCACTGGCCATCCCCTGGCTATAGACTCAGTTCCTACACCATGAAGGGAGAGGCTTGCTTCCTCTTCCTAGGCAGAACCCGAGTTGAAGCGTTTTTATACAGGTTACACTGTCTTTGTAACCTTCAAGGGTATTTAGTGAACAGAACAATAGGAAATTTTTATTTGGCCAAACGGAATAATATCGTTATTCGGGAGGACCATGGGTAGAGGCCAAAGGTATCATGACAACAAAGCAACCATGGAAGTGATTAAAGGTAACGTGGCTTGCAAAGATGCTGTAACAATGCAGCTCTGGCCCAGTAGGTATACCCATAAACAGGAACCCATGCTCTTTGAGCCTCAGTGTTCTCACTGTCAAATGGGGAAATGCCATCTTTCCTCTCAAACCTACTCTACCTATAGGCTTCCCCAGTTTGATAAGTGTATGGCCACTTCACTTCCTCAATCCAGAAACTTTAGAGTCATCCATGACTTCTTTCTCCCTGATCCTCCCAAATAGAATCAATCATCAGTCCTGTGGATTTTCCCCTCAAATATATCTCAAATCCAGTTATTTCTCCATCCCTACGGCCACTAAATAGTTCAAAACACCAATATCGCTCTCTGGAATACTGCAAGAACCTTCTAATTGACTTCTTTCTTCTCACTCTTGCCTCCCTTCCAGTCTATTTTTATTTAGCAACCAAAGCAATTGCTACACCTCTAAATTGGATTATCATTAACCTTTTAAGAAACCTTTCACTTTCCACTGCACTCAAGGCAACATGTAAAATCCTTAAGACGGCCTGCAGACCCTACAGGGTTTACTCCCTTCTACTTCTTCTGGCTCATTTAGCGCCCTGCTCTACGCCCTCGGTTTTTCACCCCAACCACATGGTTTGATTTCACTTCCTCAGTTTCTTTATACATTCTTTCTTCCCGCCTAAGAATCTCAGCCTGTCCATTCTTGCCATGGCCGGTCGTTAAAAGAATAATACTAACTATCCATTAAACTTTGATCTTCTATGTCATTGTTGAGGAATGGTATGCCTAACTTTATCTCATAATAGCTTCATCATTTATACACAGTACTTATCAAGTGTTTGGCAATATGTTATATGTTCATTTTATTTAAAATAGATACATGTTAAAAATTGTGAAGGAAGAAAGCTGTGGAAATTTGACATCCAAAAGCCTTAGATGTAGTGGATTTGAGACCACTCAGAAATTCTGTAGGTCTTTTGTTTAGAGTTTGTTGTCTAGTATTAAAGTAATGCTTTCATTTTAATTTTTAAAAAATTAACTGAATGGACCGGTTGAGTTAGAATTAAATTTCATACAATTAACTACGCATTTCATTCATCATAAATAGCATCTCTTCCTTTTGGAGGTGCCAGCCAGTGTCTTAGTTCTGTTTTCTGAACTGTTTGAAGTTTCCACAAAGGTATCTCTAAAGCCGAGAGGTCCTTGCAGGTCACCTATGTCCTTTCCCCAGGTTTACAAATGAAACAGCCAAGGCCCCAAGAAGATATGTGGCTTGGCCAAGGTGACACAGTCAGATGGGTTATACAGCAAAAAATACAGCTGAAACTAAAAATCACAATGATCCTCTCTTTTAAGAAACTATTCGTCAATAGGAAAATGAGGATGTGCAAATATTTGATATTTATTTAATGTCATGGATGTATGGCACAAAGAGCAATTCTTGGGACTCCAGGAAGAATAAAGAGAGCACCATTGTTCACCAGCTGACTAATCTCTTTCCTGAAGCTGATTCCTTAACTCCTCCTCAGTGGAGACTGCTGAGCCTACGTGGGGTGCTCAGAGCTGCTCACATCCCAGAACAGCAGGCAGTAGCTTTAACCTTGGATGTCAAATGAAACAAAAAAGCAATCTGGCTTCCATGGTGATTGAATGCAGCATAAATTAAATAAGCAGGAGGAATGACTCCTTATCCTTATGTTTATAGTGCTGTTTTGTTTTGGCCAGAAGGGGAATATATATATATACACATATATCATGTAAAGTTCTATTAAAATGTGGCCCCAGTGCTTATAAGCATCACAGTGGCCATGATCTCACCTTCTGGCAATGTCTGCAAAATTTTATTATAACTTGAATCTGTACAATAAAAATCCATCCAATTCAAACAAATCAAGATTCTAAGGTTGCATTATAGAATGTCTAAGTGTTGTTTGGCTTTAAGAATATCCATTAATAAGAACAAGGTGAATAAAGTATTAGTCAAAAATGTTTAAGATTTAGAATAGAGAATAATTTTATAATGTTAATGTATATATTATTTATTTACATGTAAATGACTGCACGTAAGACATTCAAATATTTGGTTTCTGTAAAGTCATTTAATGTTTCACAACCTTTTACACTACACTTTCCAGTATATACTTTCTAGAGATAGCATTTTTATTTTTATTATTATTTTTTATTTTATTTTTTTAAAGATTTTATTTATTTATTTGACAGAGAGAGAGACAGCCAGCAAGAGAGGCAACACAAGCAGGGGGAGTGGGAAAGGAAGAACCAGGCTCCCAGCGGAGCAGGGAGCCCAATGCAGGGCTCGATCCCAGGACCCTGGGATCATGCCCTGAGCAGAAGGCAGATGCTTAACGATTGAGCCACCCAGGCACCCCATAGAGATAGCATTTTTAAAAATGATTTCCAGATCTGACAAAATTGTTAAAATTTTCTAATTTTTTGGCTCAGAAATAGTAAAGTTGTGTCATACTAATATCCATACTAGTTAATTTTCTCTTCTCCCTTTTTTAATTTTTCCTAAGCAAACTCTACCCTTCTACGTGGGGCTCAAATTCATGACCCTGAGATCACCCACGTTCTACCCACGCTCTACCCACTGAGCCAGCCAGGCACCCTTTCCCTTTTCCCTTGAATTTGGCACCCCGCCCCCCCTGTGGTCTTTGCTATAGTCCAGGATCTTACCACATCACAGCTGGAGAGTTTCTCATCCCATCTTCCTGCCTCTCACACTCCCTCCCAGAAGTCCATCCTTCACATGCTGCTGTTGGCAGCAGGCTCTTCAGCAACCTTCACCCTGCTCTTCCTGGCCCAGGAAGAGTAAACTCCTTCTTCCCTGAGCCATGACAGTACTTACCAAGTCTTTCCCTCTTTCTCCTAATACTCCCTAACATGCGGCCTCCCCTGCCCTTTGCGCCCCAACTCTTTCTAATCCCCTTCTCTGTACGTGTTTATAATATCCCTATCTGTCTGTAATCCACCACACCCTGCCCCCAACCTTTCTAAAATCTACAAACATTATGGCCCATTATGACCCACCTTAATTACCACCTTCTCTGTGAAACTGCCCATACTCATTTGTTCATAGCAGTGGGAGGAGAAGAGAAGGAAGGATACAGCTACGGTGATCTGGTGGAAGCAGCAACAGGGCTTCCGGCTGTACTCACCCCCATAAGTACCCACAGCACCCCCTGAACAGGCCCGTGCCTTGACTCATAACTGTATCTAATTAATTATCTTTGGTTTATCTTTTTGGTTTCTTCTTTTGATCTCTGACTTCAATTTTGAACTTCTCATTGGAAGCTCATAGGCGGGACTGGGACCTCAATACCTTTCACATAACTATAGAATCTATAGCATATAGAATTATAGTATGTTATAATTTTAAACATATAAGAGTTTCACAACTAATTATTTAATTAATTATTATTACACTGAATGAGAACTGCTGCACTCCCAATTCCATTGCTCGACTCTAGAGATACATGATTTGGCCCTATCGGATACCCTTCATAGCAAAAGACATTCCAACTCTGTGGTGGACAGTCACATGTGGGCACGCATTATTTTCAGGGCATAAGGTCTCACTGCAAGTATAGACCTGATTATTTACTTGAAACAGCTTGCAGCCCTTCAAAGTCATAACTGAAGTTTTACAAATACGTTTAAAAATTGTTTTCTGTCTTTCAAGAATAAAGTTCAAGACTACTAAGCAATTTCAAGTCTTGATGTTCGAATTGCCTAAGGCAATGGGGCTCTGACTGGCGGACACACTGCCCCCTCCCCATGCCCTCAGACATGACCTCACAGGTAAAGTGGGACAAATTAAAGAAGGCTTCACCTTGAAATGTACACAGTACCCTTTCTTCTAGGCTGGTGCATTCTCCAAGATTGCTTTCTAGCTACATGAGAGAACGTACGCACACACACACAGAGCAAGAATTTGCCAAAACTAATGACACCTTGTGATTCCACAGCTGATGTCTCAGGATCACTATGAGGGAGAGAAAAAGGTTTTTGTTCAATATTTGTCCCCGTTTCATGTGTCTCAAAACAAGTGACTAATTTACCCAGAAATATTTGATGTTTCCCTGTCAGAGATTCCCTTGCAAGGTCAGAAAGATGGAAGGAAGAAAGATGGAAACACAAATAAAAACAGTTCTGTTTGGATTTTTTACCGTTTCTTCCTTGTTTTTTTTTTTTTTTTTAAAGATCAAACTCCAGGCAAAGAAGAGAAAATCACTAAATTTGAACTCCTAAAGGAAAGTTAGGAAAATAAAAGCATCTCCTAGTTAGGATATTACAAATGTATGAGGAGTTTGCCCTCTCTTTCTCGGTCATTCACTTAATGTTCTCAAGACGTCACTGTAGAAGAAGTTGTACATTCTGTCTACAGATATCCCTGTGATACTAGGAGACAGTCCCGGAAACGGGGTCATAAAAATGCAGAATGAGATGCATTTGTATTAGCATGATCATACATTTTTGAAGGCATATCTCAAAGTATTTCTTGTTTAGTTGACATAATTTTATAAAGCTTGAAGCCACCGAAGAGGGAAAATGAAATAAAGGCAAGTTTGGAAGATTTACTTCAGCAGAAAGAGAAGATAAAGTATTTTCATAAGTGGTTCATTCAGTTTTCCTCCAGGTCTTGCATATTTAGGTCCATTAAATAGAACACATAATTTTTAAAAAATCTATCACAAGACAGATAAACTAAAGGATCCTCAGTGAAACTGAAATTATTTTTTAGAGCTGTACTTATGTTAATGCATAGATTTGTGTGAATAAGAACGACAAAAAAACCCAAAACAAACAAACAAAAACCTTCACTACTGCAGTTAAAAATGGGACCGGGAGACTTAGAGTCAAATGAACAGCAATGCGTCTTGGAAAACCAGACAACCCGATTCTATTCCGTCTTCTTCAACATTGTTATCTTGCCTAAGGCTATCACCTCGGGATACTCGTATTCCCAGTGTTTCTTTATCTTTAGACCATCTGACAATCTTTTTTCTCTTTCTGAAAAACAATACTGTTTTTCAAAAGCTCGACCAGGATTAAACTTCTGGCAATATGGCAAAGTCTAGACAAAAAAATTAAAAGCATCAATCCAGCAGCTACAATATTTAGTGCTTCATTAGGTGGGAAAAAAAGCAAATGTTCCACTAAAGGTAATCTATCAAGAAACAGAAGCTATTTTCTCAGGCTAGATTTATAGTCCATCTATCTGGAGACGCTCCTGGCATTTTAATTTTGTGTTAAATGCAGAGAATTGTTTAGAATGTGCTGGTGGAATGGACTCAGCCCACTGGCACAAAGGGAGCAATGTGGTAACTAAAGCAGTGAATATGCCCACAGAGAAGAAAGTAAATGCCAGTAGAAATGCAGCACGTGCCTTCCAGATTTGGCTCTGGTAAAGACATTCCCTGGCTTCCAGTAAGAGCATTTTGAACTAGAACTCCTGCTATTTGTCTCATATAGAAGAAATCCTCCTCTACAATGACACAGAGAAAAAACTACTAAGCCAGGGAAGCTAGAGATCCTTTGCGACCCCAAATCAAAGACTGACATTAAAAAAAAAAAAAAAGCTACCGATTAATCTGACATGGTTCATTTTATCCAAAGAACAAAAAACAATCATTATACTTTCTATTTTCAATTCCACAACTTCATGCTTCCAAGCATTTCTTATTTCAGCAGCATCATTTACATCTTGCAAAGCATTTCTCAACCTGCTGGGATTGCTAACTGGAGCTCAGGCCACTGAAGGAGGGGAGAAAACGCTGATTAAAAATGAAAGTCCCATGTTCCCAGGTGTATTGGATCTTCTGGGAAATGCTGTCAAAACTATTAATAGTTCAATCACTGTATGGCAGAGAGTTCCAAACTTTTAGAGATAGTTCTTTTTCCCTGTGAAAACACTGCATTGCAGAAAAAAAGACAGCAATAAATAACAAATACATTTTACAGGGAAATGTGATTTGCTTGTGTTTAAGTGTCAAATAATGGTAAAAAAATATATATATAGTTAGTCACTTTTTTTTTTTAGGAAGTCTTTCTGACTTACCTGTGGGATCACTCCAAAGGCTTTCCTCCACTCTTGCAAAGTTATTGAATCCCAAGACACACCATCTATTTGGATTTCTCCCTCTGTGTTCAGCAGTCTCAAAAAAGCTGATAACAAAGTACTCTTCCCTGATCCAGTTCTTCCCAAGAGGCCCACCTAGAAAACGAGAGTGACAGAATTACTCCTGTGACAAACAGACACCATACAAGTAATGTAATCTGGTATTATACTTCACTAAAAAACATTGGAACTGGGTTTGTTTTTTTTTTTTAATATCACCAGGGGAAGATTTCATCTTATTCATTCAAACCTTTCTATAACACTCCCAATTCTGACCAGTAGTGATCTGAGGCAGAGCAACCCTGGAAAAGAATATAGAAACTGACCATAAGGAGCTGGACTTTTAATTCTGGACACTTCATTTATCACTGACCTTTACTAATGGCATATAGGTTAAAAATGCCCATTTCACATCAAGGAAAACAAAGATAACAGTGTCTTAATGCATACCATTTCTAAGGAGGGCCTTAAGCCAAAAGCAGGGACCTATATAGCTTGATCTAGTTCCTAACATAAATATGAACCTGAAAATTAATGGATCTGAAACAGTTCTAACGTTCAGACACTGTCCATAATAAATTAAGCACCAGTTTGGGCCTGACAATAAACAAGAAAAAGTTCAGTGAGCTCTGTGTTCCCAGAGAAGGCAGGCCAAGCCTTGCCACTTGGTGGATAAGCACTTGGACAGTTGTCAAATCAAATTCTTACATCTACCCTGACTGGCAGGAAGAGAACTTGGAGAAGCAAAAAGGATATTAAGGAAAATAAATTTAAAAAAAAACTATTCTTGTTACCAAAAGACTGTTAAGAGCATAGGATGGAAGGGACAATGCCATGCATTGCAAGGGGAGATCAGGTGCTACAGGTAGCCCACAGGGGCCCCACCTCTGTGTTCCATGTGGGCTTACATCCAACACTTGGAGGAAGATGCTTTGAGTGGGTAGAACATTCCTGCAGTCATTAACTGAACACTGAAATACAGCTCAACATTTAGTAGCACTGAATAAATGTTTACTTCCTTCCCCTTACATGACTCCTGTTTCTCTTTTATCACTTAGTTTTTGTTTGCTTGCTTGTTTGTTTATTTGTTTGTTTTTTACAGGAGAGCTGAGCCAGTGGTCTTTTAGAGTAATGGTTTTTGTATTATCTGTGGCAAAGAACAGTTTTGTTTTGCTTTGTTGTTGTTGTTGTTGTTTTTAGTTTCCAATCCACTGCATATCGGTACTTTAAAATAAAAGATAATAAAAATGAGTTTCTATATGCTTCCTCTCAGTTCTTATACTTATCAGAAACCACTAACAGCTTATAAACCAGAACCAGTGCATGGACCACAATGCATGCTTTAGAGCTTCTAACAACCGGTGATGATAATAACTTATTAAATACTTATTAGGAAACTGGTAATAAACCAGGCCTTTGGGATAAGTTGGTAAACAATAATGACACCACGTCTTTTGTTTGTAAGAGCTCTGTAATGAGACTTTCATGAATGCTTGTTCTCTGAGACAACTGAGAAAATCAAGCCAAAAGTTATACACAATACCCTTTGACATTCTTCATACTACTATTCAGAAGCAGTAATTACTGTATTTATTTTTTCTTGATTATTCCTTGTGTTAACCCCAAGAATTTAAGTTCAACAAGGACAGGGTGATCTCTGTTGTTTTCCACTGAATTCTCAGCACCTGCCATAGTGGTGGGTGCGCATAAAATGCTCAATAAATGATTTTTTTGGATTGACTGAGGGTCAGGTAGACAGAAGGATGAATGAATGGACAAATGGACATATGGATTATATGGATGGATGGATGGATGGATGGATGGATGGATGGATAGAAGGAAGGAAGGAAGGGGAGAGTAAAAGGGAGAGGGAGGGAGAGAGAGAGAAGGCAGATGAAAGAACAAATATATTTAGCTGATCTAACAAACAAATGAATTTAGTTAATTTTGGTCAAATACCAAGTCAAGTTTTATTTAAAAATCTTGTGAAATTTAATATGCACACTTCCACTTCTGAGTCAGCCCATGCTGTACAAATATATTCATCATATGCCTTGATTTTTCAACCACAACAGTAAAGCTTTTATAAGCAATCTGAATATGCCTCGTGTAGATGAGGTATGGGGAAGGAAAGTTCAATAAGAGGAAGTCATTTGCTTTAAAGTCATATCACAAATTTAATCAGACAACAAAAAGAAATAAAAGGCATCCAGATTGGTAAGGAAGCAGTAAAACTTTCACTATTTGCAGATGACATAATACTCTATATAGAAAACCTAAAAGACTATTTGCTAAATTGCTAGAACTGATACATGAATTCAGTTCAGTTACAGGATACAAAGCCAGTGTAAAGAAATCTGTTGTATTTCTGTACACCAATAATGAAATAGCAGAAAGAGAGATTAAGGAATCAATCCCATTTACAACTGTCCCCAAAATAATAAGATACTTAGGAATAAACCTAACCAAAGAGGTGAAAGACCTCTACTCTGAAAACTATAAAACAATGATGAAAGAAATGGAAGATGACACAAAGAAATCGAAAGACTCCCTGCTCATGGATTAGAAGAACAAATACTGTTAAAATGTCCATACTACTCAGAGAAATCTACACTTTTAATGCAATCCCTATCAAAATACCAACAGCATTTTTTTAACAGAGCTAAAACAAACAATCCTAAAATTTGTATGGAACCACAAAAACCTTGAATAGCCAAAGCAACCTTGAAAAAGAAAAGCGAAGCTGGAGGCATCACAATTCCAGACTTCCAGTTATATTACAAAGCTGTAGTAATCAAGACAGTACACTCCCGGCACAGAAACAGACACAGAGATCAATGCAACAGAACAGAAAACTCAAAAATGAACCCACAACTATGTGGTCAGTTAATCTTCAACAAAGAAGGAAAGAATATCCAATGGAAAAAAAAACAGTCTCTTCAACAAATGGTGCTGGGAAAACTGGACAGCAACTGGACATGCAGAAGAATGAAACTGGACCACTTTTTTACACCATACACAAAAATAAATTCAAAATGGATTAAAGACCTAAATGTGAGACGTGAAACCATAACAATCCTAGAAGAGAGCATAGGCAGTAAACTCTTTGACATCAGCCATAGCAACTTCTTTCTAGATATGTCTCCTGAGGCAAGGGAAACAAAAGCAAAAATAAACTATTGGGACTACATCAAAATAAAAATCAATAAAAATCAATAAAACTAAAAGGCAACCTACAGAATGGGAGAAGATATTTGTAAAGGATGTATCTGATAAAGGGTTAATATCCAAAATCTATAAAGAACTTACAAAACTCAATACCCCAAAATGAATAATCCAATTTAAAAATTGGCAGAAGAGAAGAATAGACATTTCTCCAAAGAAAACATCCAGATGGCCAATAGACACATGAAAAGATGCTCCATATCACTGGTCATCAGGGAAATACAAATCAAAACTACAATGAGATGTCACCTCACACCTGTGAGAATGGTTAAAATCAACAACACAAGAACCAAAAGGTATTGGCAAGAATGTGGAGAAAAAGGAACCCTCCTGCACTATTGGTGGGAATGCAAACTGGTGCAGCCACTGTGGAAAACAGTATGGAAGTTCCTCAGAAAGTTAAAAATAGAACTACCCTATGATCCAGCAATTGCACTACTAGGTATTTACCCAAAGAATACAAAAATACTAAAGCAAAGGGATATATGCACCCTGATGTTATAGCAGCATATCTACAATAGCCAAATTATAGAAACAGCCCAAATGTCCATTGACTGATGAATGGATAAAGATGTGGTATATATACAATGGACTATTACTCAGTCATAAAAAAGAATGAAATCTTGTTATTTTCATCAATATGAATGGAGCTAGAGAGTATTGAATTCTCTCTCACTTTTTTTTTTTTTTTTTAGAGAGAGAAAGAGAGAGCATGATCAAAGGAAGAACAGAGGGAAAGGGAAAGAAAGAGAATCTTAAGAGAGAGAATCTCACTGAGTGTGGAGCCCAACTCAGGGCTTTATCTCACAACCCTGAGATCAAGACCTGAACCAAAATCAAGAGTTGGACACTTAACTGACCAAGCCACTCAGGTGCCCTTGGAGCTAAAGAGTAATATGCTTAGTGAAATAAATCAGTCAGAGAAGGGCAAATACCATATGATTTCACTCATATGTGGTATTTAAGAAACAAAACAAATGAGTAAAGGGGAAAGAAAGAGAGAGAGGGGCAAACCAAGAAACAGACTCTTAACTGTAAAGAACAGACTGATGGTTACCAGAGGGGAGGTGGGTGGAGGGATGGGTAAAATTAAGGTGATGGGGATTAAGGAAGGCGCTTATTGTGATGAGCACTGGGTATTGTATGGAAGTACTGAATCACTATATGTGCACCTGAAACTAATATCACACTATGTTAACTAACTGGAATTTAAATAAAAACTTAAAAATACATAGATTAAATAATAATAAAGTCATGTCACAAATTTTTTATAAAAAGTACCTTGAGGTCCAGACCTCTACATTTTTAGCCGGGGTCCTAATAACTAGGATAAATGACCATGTTCCCTTTCAAGAAGCAAATACTGACAGTTTTAGAGAACTCAGTTTTTATGTTGGTTTAAGACTAAATTGAGAGGCAATTGGTAGATCTTTTGCTTAGCTTTAAAGTTTTGTAGCTATTCTCTCGTTCTTTTATATTATTGAACTGCTGATATTGCCTTGTGTCTGACATGTTTTTAACAGCAAGGAATCTTATTGGTTCATACCTAACAAAGTCTTCTTGTTTATGTAATTGGCACATAATAATTCTTTTCCGGGATTTGTTTTTCCAGGCTTCTCAGTGATCTGTTGAATAAGGCCAGAGTACTTCCCGCAAATGAGCTTTTAAGGTATATCCTAATTCCAAGTCAGTGATTTCTAGTAACTTCAGTGAACTTCCTTTCTGAGAATTTTGGATCAAGATAAATCAAAATATTATGTGGACAGCTAAGCAGTGTTGAATTTGGTGCTAGCTGTAATTGCATTGTACCATGAATAGAACAGTCTCAGTACATTCTTTTCAGAGTGCCTGATTCACTATTTTAGTATTGCAACAGACTGAAACCTGCTATAATTATTTTTCAACTTCTGTGGTCTCACAAATAAAATGAAATTTAGATCACCAAGGTGATAATAATGGTAACTTTTATATACTTATCATTAATGAAACATAATTCTTAACATAATAAGTTATTGAGAATATGCTCCTTATAACTCCAAGATAAATTGCTGAATGATTCAGCTACTAAACACCAATTTTTATCAAGACAGGATGCCATATGTTTCACAAATCAAATAGACCTATAAGTGCTTATGCTGCTGTGATCTGAACCCTTGATACTGTTGGAATTGCTTCTGGCATCTCAGGATTTTGAAGAGACTACAAATAAAGAACGCAGGTAAGCTCACCCAAAAGAATAGACTTTGAAGTACTACTAAATATCTATTTAATCAGAGGACTGTCCAGTACTGTGATAGACACAATTTACCACTTAAGGCATTTTGATAAGTCTACATTTATCACGAAGGACCTGGCTCCAAATTAGAATCCCAGTCTGCATTTTGAGAGGAAAAGAAAAGGGAAAAAGGAAGAGATATTCTATTGTGGGAAGGTAATCTGGATGTTAAAATTCAGGCAAAAAAAGAAATCAAAAGCTTTTAAGGAAACAACTATTTGAGATTAAAAAGAAAAAATAGTTTTTTTTAAAGTTCGTTGTAAAAATATTGCTCTATTTCTCATGAACTGAAAATAAAATTTAAAATACAGATTCTATGAATTAAAGGCCTAAATTAAGAGCAAAGAAGATAATGAGACATCTCTTCCCGAAAATAATTGTTATGGACAAAGTGTTTTAATATGAAGACTGAATAACTTTCTTGCACAAAATACTAATTTTTAAAATCTTTCACCATGCTATGAGCTGAATATTTGTGTCCCCCCCATGTTCGTATGTTGGCCTTTGGGAGGTGATTAGGTCACGAGGGTGGAACCATCATGAATGAGATTAATGGCCTCATACAGAAACCCCAGAAAGCTCCCTCACCTCTTTCACCGTGTGAGGTTACAGTGACAAGACAAACATCTATGAGGAAGTGGGTACTTACTACACAATGAATCTGCTGGCACCATGATCCTGGACTTCCCAGACTCCAGAATTGTGAGAAATAAATTTCTGTCGTTTATAAGCCACCCAGCCTATGATATCATGTTACAGCAGCCCAAATGAACTCAAGCACGCCATCTCACCAAGAATGCTGAAATCCATTAAAAATTAAACAAGAAATGCCCACTTAAGTCCTTTCCAAATGTTTTCTTTTTTTCCAAGAAGATGAATTAGACCATAGCTGATCTTGCAGGATTTTGGATAATCAAAATAATATACTGAATTTAAGTCTTCTTCTTCTTCTTTTTTTTTTTAAGATTTTTTATTTATTTGACAGAGAGAGACAGCCAGTGAGAGAGGGAACACAAGCAGGAGGAGTGGGAGAGGAAGAAGCAGGCTTCCCAGAGGAACAGGGAGCCCGATGTGGGGCTCGATCTCAGGACCCTGGGATCACACTCTGGGCCAAAGACAGACTCTAATGACTGAGCTACCCAGGTGCCCCAAATTTGAGTCTTCTTCTTAATTCAGCATGCAAGAAGTATGTTTGGGGCATTTTGTTATAGATTGCAAGATGCTGTTCTAAGGGCAAGGCAGTAGAAATAGCAATCTTAAGAGAGCTGCTCGGAATAACATTTTAACACATAATTCCTATCTTAATCAATTATATGACCTAGAAGTAGGTATAAGTTATTCATTCATTCATATTTAACATATAGTAAGCTAGGCAATGTGTTAGGCAAAGGGATGAAAAGATGAAAAACAGGACTTCTGGTTTCTGGTCCAAAATATAAGGAACTTGAATGTTAGCACTCTGTCCGAACAAGTAAAAAGCTGAGTAAACCGAAAAATCAAAAGTCTTCTAACATCTGTTAGAGAGTGAAGATAAAGAACAAACCACAGCCACCATAAATGAAGAGACAGACAGACAGATATAGAGAATCACAATTTACTAGAGAAGAAACCATGATCAAAAACCTCTGCAGAAACGAGAATCAGGGTAAAAAACCCTAAACTGTAACTGACAAATTACTGGAGGCTCAGTGTGGACAAGTCTGAGAGTAAAAGAGTCCAGTGGAGGCCATTTGTAGAAGGGCCCCACACTCTGTGAGCATTACCTCCAGGAGCCCAACTAGGTTTACCTTCTCACAGTGAAGAACATAGAAAAATTTCTTGGTGCGTCCAGCAGGAGGAGGAGAAAGCAACAATTTTTGCAATATTCCTGAGCATTAAAGAAATCTGCTCTTCACAAGTCCTCCCACAAGAGAAACTATGTTATGAGACTGTAACCTACTAGGGTTTTTATTAGAATCCAATTGATCTAGGGAATGAAAATACCCAACTCCAGCTCACACTAACCATCCTATGGCATGCAGTGAAAGTGGTACAGAGGGAAATTTATAGCATTAAATGCACATATTAGAAAAGAAGACAGATCTAAAATCAATAGTCTAAGTTTCTACCATAGGAAATTAGAAAGAGAAGAGTAAATTAAATTGAAAGAAAGCAGAAGAGAAATAATAAAAATTAGAGTAGAATCACCTAACTGAAAATAAGAAATCAGTAGAGGAAATCAACAAAAGCTGGTTCTTAGAAAAGATCAATAAAATTAATAAGCTTTTAGCCAGGCTAAGAAAATAAGAGAGGTGATACAAATTACTAACATTAGAATTGCAAGAGGGGACATCACTACCTATCCCATGGTCAGAGAATAATAAAGGAAAACTATAAGTAACTATGTGCTCACCAATTTGATAATCTTGATGAAATGAATCAATTCCTCAAAAGATACAATCTTCCAAAGCTCATACAAGAAGAAATGGACAATCTAAATAGGCACATATCTTTTAAAGAAATTGTATCAATAATTAACAAACTTATAATTCAGAAATCTCCAGGTCCAGATAGATTTGCTGGTGAATTCTACCAAATATTTAAAGTAGAAGTTCTACCAACCCTCTACTTCTTCCAGGAGATAGAAGCAGAAGGAATATTTCCTAACTATCTTTGAGGCCAACAATAACAGAACACCAAAACCAGGCAAAGACCAACATTATAGACCAACATTTCTCATGAACACAGAACCAAAAATCTTCAACAAAATACTGGCAACTCAAATCCAACATTGTATAAAGAGATTATATATACCATGGCCAAGTGGGATTAAGTCCAGATACACAAGGTTGGTTCAAAATTCACAAATGAATTAACATAATCTATTCTATTACTGGGCTAACCTAAGAAAAATCACATAATTGTAACAATAGATGCAGAATTCACTTGACAAGATCCAATGCTAATTTCTGATAAAAACTCTCGGCAAACTAGGAATAGAGGGAAATTTCCTTAACTTGATAAAGATATCTATAATAACCCTATAGTTAACATCATATGTAAGGGTGAGAAACTCAAAGACTTCCTGCTAAGGTCAGGAACAAGGCAAGCACGTCCTTTCCCGTAACTCCTTTTCTACATTATGCTGGAAATTCTAGCTAATGCATTAAGACCAGAAAAGGAAATAAAAAGCACACAGATTGGGAAGAAAGAAATAAAACTGTCTTTGTTCATAGATGACATAATTATATATGTACAAAATCTAGAATAATCAGCAATAAAACTCCTGGAACTAATAAGTGATTATAGCAAGGTTGGAGGATACAAGGTTAATATACATATGCTTTCCTAAATATCAGCAATGAACAAGTGGAATTTGAAATTAAAAACACATTACCATTTACATTAGCATTCCTAAAACAAAATACTTAGATATAAATATAAGAAAATATATACAGATCTAGATGAGGAAAACCACAAAACTGTGATGAATGAAATCAAAGAAAAATTAAGTAAATAAAGAGATGGTCCATGTTCATGAAGAGAAAGATTCAATATTGTCAAGATCTCAGTTCCTTCCAACTTGATCTATAGATTCAATGCAATCCCAGTCAAAATCTCAGCAAGTTATTTTGTGGGTCTGACAAACTGATTCTAAAGTTTATATGGAGATGCAAAAGACCCTAAATAACCAACACAATACTGAAAGAGAAGAACAAAGTTACAGGACTGATGCTACTCAATTCCTATGACTTATAATTGACTTAAAAGATCAAGGCTGTATAATATGAACACCTTCAGTTTCCCAACTCTTTTCTCATCTTTCTCTTTAACTCCAGTTACCTCCTTTCCTTCTGTCTCAAAAAACAAACAAAATAAAACAAAACAACAAAAAACAAAATCTCTACAGTGCAAAGGCAAAATCCTTCCACATAGCCATCCTCTTAGGCAGGTGTTCTTTCTCTTTCCCACCACCACCATTGGTGTTCTACATAACTCCTCATTTCAGTACTCACCCATTCCCTAACCCTTTGGAGTTGGACTTCTACCCTCATTTCTCTACACCTAATAACTGTCTTAAATTGGGCTCTCATGCTGGGAAGGGCATGTATCAGTGATACAGACCACTGTTCCTACACCCAGAGTTTTTATTCAGTAGGGTTGAGTGGGGCTTAAGAATATGTATTTCTCACAAGTTCTCAAGTGGTGTGGATGATCCAGATCCAGGGAATCATACTTTGAGAATCACTGCTCTCTTGAAGATAACCAAAGACCACTTAGTAGCAAAACTGGGTAGGATTTTCTGAATCTTCAACTTCCTTTATTATTTCAGCTCCCATGATTCATAATTTCCATCATGTTGCTCCAATTTGTCTTCTGTTTAATCCTTTACGCATCCGCCAATCTGACTAAACCAGTCATTGTTTTCTGTACAAGCCCCATGTCTTGTATTATTCCCTCTGCCTATAGCATCCTTTTTCACTCACCTTTGCTTGTTCAAATACACAGTTCAAGTCTCAAAGACTCCTTCTAAATGCCACTTCCTGTGGAAAACTTTCCCTGAATAGCCCAACTCCCAGTTGATACTAATTGCTTCCTCCTTACCTTAGCATTTTATCTATATATCTTTTATTCAAGGGTATAACAAGGATTTTTGGAATTGAAACTTATACATTATGGAGGAGGAGTTCTTCCCAGGAATAAAGCTTTCAAAATTAGAAATAAAAAATTAAGTACAGGGCCTTGGAAGGGGCTCAGGCAAGAAAACTCTGAAATTCAAGCTTTATTAACTTCACAGTCATCTGCCTCACTTCTTACTGGATGTTGCATTTCCCTTTTTAGATGGTCATTGTCTGGGACAGATATCTCTTTTTCTCACTCTCTTTCTTCCTCTCTCCTTTGGCTCCTTCTTTTTCTACTTTTAAGGGAAGCAGGTAAAAAAGAACTTTAAAGTCAGACAGATCTGGGTTTAAGATCCCTGCTAACTTGTTCACTTAAGTGAACTTCAGTTTCTTTCACTGCACAAAAGGGGTAATAATATCTACGTTTGGAATTAAAATAAGATCAAATATGATAGCAAATAAATGTCTTTAAACAGTGCTTAGGACATGATAAGCACTTGATAAACCTTAGTTTCCCTCTTTGGATGGCAAGATCCTTATGTAAGTAATTTTCAATTCCCCCAAAGCACTTACCATTCCTTGCAAAGAATAGTTACTGAACACATGTGGCCTATTTTCTATATAAAGGTTCAGAGAACATGAAATCCCTAAGCATACTGCTTCTTTCTCATTTTACAGAATGTTTTATTATTACTCTCACGTCAAGGAAACTACCTACAGAAATAAGGACTCTGCAAATTCTGTCACTCCACTAGGACTTGGTTGAATTTAATTTAGTGGGAAATTGTGCATCAATAAAGCAAAGGGTTGGGAGGATGTCAGGAGAATGGAAAGGAAATATTTTACCAAGGCTTTTCACTCTGGCTTATATCAACCTATTTCCTGCTATTGTTTGTAACTTGACATCACTTTTGGAATCTACCATGGTGGTCTCAAGAACATCCTCTGCTGCCTGTTGCATTCACTTATGTGCAAAGCAAAGGCGAATACTTAATTATGTGTTTTCTCAATGCAAGGGAGGAACAAAGGCAAATAAATTTACATAGTTCTAAAGCATAACTTAACAACATAAACAACCTCATTCTAATATAGGGGATAAATTTAATCTAAATCCGATCTTTCCATTTATGTTGATTTAAAACTGTTTTCTCTCTAAAATTACAAATGACAGAGGAGAAATAACAACCACCACCACAGAAATACAAACAATGCACTGTTTTGCACTGTCGGTGGGAATGTCAATTGGTGCAGTCACTGTGCAAAACAGTATGGAGGTTCCTCCAAGAGTTAAAAATAGAACTACCCTATGATCCAACAATTGCACTACCAGGTATTTACCCAAAGAATACAAAAACACTAATTCAAAGGGATATATGCACACCTATGTTTACAGCAGCATTATCTATCATAGCCAAGATATGGAAGCAGCCCAAGTGTCCACCAATTGATGAATGGATAAAGAAGACATTATCTATCTATCTATCTATCTATCTATCTATCTATCTATCTAAGGAATATTTTTAACCATGAAAAAGAATGAAATCTTGCCATGTGCAATGACATGGATGGAACTAGAGAGTATAATGCTAAACAAAGTAAGTCAGAGAAAGACAAATACCATATAATTTCACTCACAAATGCAATTTAAGAAACAAAAGACATGAGCAAAGAGGAAAAAAGAGAGAGAGACAAATTAAGAAACAGACTCTTAATTATAGAGAACAAAATGCTGGTTACCAGAGAAGAGGTGGGCTGGGGGGATGGATTAAACAGGTGATGGCGATTAAAGAGAGCACTTGTGATGAGCACCAGGTGATGTGTGGAAATGTTGCATCACTATATAATACACTGGAAGCTAATATAACACTGTAGGTTAACTGGAATAAAAACTTAATAAAATAAAAACTTAAAATTAAAAAAAAACCTGTTTTCTCTCAAAAAAAGAAAAAACAAACAAACCCCATTCTTGATGAGCAAAAATATAATAAAGAATAATTTTAGTAGTATGTATTTATCCTAACTGTATGATTAAAAAGGACAGTCATAATCTCTGCTGTGCCATTTCAAGCCATTTAGCATGGTATATAGAAACATTTTTGCTCACCCTACATTTTCTTTAATAAATTTTTTTCCAATGCATCAAATTATGAAATATTCCTAAACCGAGGGGCCAAAGTAAGTAATAATAGTCTGTTCCTACGTTAGTGACTGTGATGGTGGCCTAACAAAGGTTACTCACATTATCTCAATGGTAAAAAAAAATCTCTATTTGAAATTAAACCACAAAGAGATAAAGTTTTAAAATTCAGTTTTCATAAGAAGTGGCTCTATTGTATTCTATCTTAATTTTAAGAAATAAACAATCAAAGGAATATAACAATCCTGTCTAGATTTATGGAGCAGCCCAGAATAAGCGATCCGAAATATAAAATATAATTTGAAATATATTTGAAATATAAAATATAACACCACATCTGGAACATGAAATATAGGGAGAATAACTGCCACTTTCTCCAAGAATCAATTCCAGAATTGGTATATCTGCATACCACTCATGTATTCAGCTCAGGGCTGGGATCTATAAGGACCACCTCAAAATAATGCATGGTTATTTTTGCTTATTAAATAATAAAATTGTTGCTTAGCAAATAACTTTTGCTTGGTAAATTATTGGGAAACAATCTAAATAATCCATACCTCGATTAGAATTCCAAATAAACTAAACAAAGCTAAGAAAAAAAATACCACTTGTTGGACAGAGTGTAAATTAGGTATAATTCATGACGAAATTAGAGTCAACAACAAAATATTTCTCTTCCCTGAAATGGAAGACAGTTTCAAGATGCAAAATTCAGAACATATTATAATTTTGGTTTATTTAACAGCTTCTTTCAGTTAGTAACCTAGCAATCGATTAGATATTCTATAAGTAGAATCACACTTAAAATGAACCAACTATATTGTTTCTGTTCTCAGCAAACTAAATATCATATGAAAAAATAATGGCTTCACAATTAATAACTTGAAATATGTATATTCAATATTGGGCTTAGTCTACAATAACGATGTTACCAATGGATTTTACCAACACATTGCTTGAGGCTCCTGAGATTTACTTACTAAACACAGGTCAAACAAAGCAAGGAATATTTAAAGCTCACCCTCTGGCCAGGACTTATTGAGAAGGAAATGTTCTCTAGTATGGCATTCCCACCATCTATATACTTTGCTGTGAGGTCTTTGACAGTCATTTGGCCCCCTGAGGGCCAGATGTCATCTTCCCTCACATGATGATTCTCAGTAATCAAAACTTTTGAGAGCTGGGCATCCTTGGATGGTTTGAATGACTTGGTAGGTGGTTTACTTTCTTCTGTTGGCATGTCAATAAACTTGAAGACTCGGCTCACAGATCGCATCTGAAATGAAATAACAGTATTTTATGTTTGTTTGCCTAATAACTGGAGGCAATGCCATAATTAGTGTGATGTTTCCTAAAAAAAATAACATGTAAGATGTGACGCTGCTCATCGTCACCTGGTTATTTGTCAGGAGATTTTTCAATGAACTAACAGGAAATAATTGGATATAATTAAAAGCTTAACCAAAGAGAATTAACTAGGATTTATATAAATGGGCTCTGTATAGACCTGTTTATTTTTGTGATCATTTAATTCTCAGTTATGCAAGCCACACATAAATGGCCAAACTATACTCAAAGGAATAGATGATGTCAAGGGGAAATTTTTTCTTCTACTATGAACAACACTGCACACTGCTGTACAACTGGTACAGCATAATAAAACTTTCCACGCCTCAAAACCACTACTAAGATTTTCACCTTTCTCTCAAACTGCCTTAAAAACTGTCTACAATTCTGTATGTCAGCTGGGTAGCAAGTGGACCCTTGATGCTTAGTAAATTTTGAATGACTTCACAATAATCTTCAAACAAATTTAAGTCATTGTTCCCTATCTGTGGTTAAATAATTACATTTTTATATAAATTACTTACAGGTCAATTTCCATTGCTGACATTGTAAAATGTCACTGCATATAAAAGTTGTGTTTGAAATTAAATACATGGTTGCTCTATAAATCTATTCATGTAACATTTAATAAAGTGTATCTTTAATGCATACAGAAATAAAAGAGCTCAACTATATTTCAAAGGTGCTTAAATTCTTTAAGAACATATTCCTCTGGATAGTTATGATTTATTGGAATTTGGAATATAATTTTAAAAAGAGCCTTGCAAATAACAGGCATTTAATAAATATCTTAAAAATTCATAAAGGAATAAAGGAATGAATATGTGAATGATTACATATACATGAATCTGTAAATGAATAACAAGAAAGAGTTGAAGACTTTGAATTTACTCAATTCCTATTTTTAATAGTTATAATCCTTGATGGCTCAGCCCTGCCCAGGAATTACTAGCTTACTGGAAGGAAATTTATTGCTTTTTTCGTCTTAGAAGTAATTATTGATTCTGGTTTTACTTGGTCAAGAATTCAACCCTCTTGGGGTGCTTGGGTGGCTCAGTCGGTTAAGTGCCTGCCTTCAGCTGGGGTCGTGATCCTGGAGCCCTGGGATTCGAGCCCCATGTCAAGCTCCTTGCTCGGCAGGGAGTCTGCTTCTTCCTCCTCTGCCTCTCCCCTGGCTCATGTTCTCTCTCTCTCAAATCAATAAATAAAATCTTTAAAAAAAAGAGAGAGAGAGAGAAAAAGAGTTCAACCCTCTCCTTCACAATGTTAATTTATAACCATATTTATAGTTAAGGCTTAGATTATTGGAAATGATTCCTTTTGCAAAAAAAGGGAAGAAATGTATTTGGGGCATTTGCTTCTATTATTGCTATTTTTCCTTATCAAACCATGAAATGGGATTTTTTTTTTCATCTCCACTGTGGAATTATTGGTAGATAGATCAGAGGAATTTAAATATTGATCCCTGATTGAACATTAAAAATTCCATCTTAGCAAATGTAATTGTATTGCTTGTTTCACATGCTACTGATCAAGCTTGCGCTTTGTGAAGCTCTTCCATCTAGTAATTCTGTTGCTTTATATTTTTCATCTTGAAAATATCTTCATATCATCTTCAATAATTTTTCAAGATTCAAGAGGGGAATTCTTTTAAACCAAATCCATTGTTATTGGAAGTGAAATATCCAAAGCCCACACCCATTATAAATAACTCTAGAGTGGCTCCCACACATAATAATTTCAATTCCAAATTATGGGCGACTTTCAGAGGTTGTTAAATCCTGATTCAGTTATTTTTTATTAACTTTGAATTAAAATACACTCTTCTATTTCATTATCATTAATTTTCCTAGAGAGATGCTAGCCTATATAAGGCCTGGAAGATCGATTAGAATTATAACTACCACTGAGATGGAACTGCGGGAGAAACAGCTCAAATGCATTTAAAGGGGTGCCTGGGTGGCTGTCAGTTAAGCATCTGCCTTTGGCTCAGGTCATGATCCCAGGGTCCTGGGATCCATCCCGGCATGGGGCTCCCTGCTCAACGGGGTGTCTGCTTCTTCCTCTCCCTCTGCCTGCTGCTCCCCCTGCTTGTGCTCTCTCTCTGTGTCAAATAAATAAATAAAATCTAAAAAAAAAAAAACATTTAAAATATTTTATTGTATATATCCTGCATAAGAATAATATTGCCCTCCTGAAATGATTGAGAGAAATCCAGAAATGAAGCTTAATTTTATGAAATAAAGTAAGTCTGTTGACATTTCTGCATGTCGTGTTAAGTGCTTCAGTACATCAAGAAAGACACGATACAAAAAAAAAAAAACCTTTATATTTTAATACTTCCAAACAGCAAGCAAAACTTATATACTGCTATCTAAACTACTCAAAATTATATGTAGTGTTATTAGAAAATGACATTTAAAACCATTATTTTGGCAGCACTGAAATGTATATAATTTTTTTGCATAAGGAGTTATGAAGAGAATAGCAAATTACTCCATTAGTGAGGCTTACCACTGAGGGTGAATCTAGAACTTCTAAGGTCAAATGTAGTAAATGGAATGTACCTATCAAATTTAGAAAATGAAATTTTCAACTCATCATTTTTCATATAGTCTAGTTGTTTAAAGTGATCTCAAGACAGGCTAACATAGTTACCCACAGCATAGTCAAATATCCCTGATCAAGAACAAGTTCATCTTAACAATGGGCACTCATCCACAGCATTTGAGCAGACGCTTATTCAGTTCAGCGGGTTGGGAAATTTTCTGATGAGGAGAAAAGGTGGCTAGTGTAGACAGCTGCATTATGGCCAGTTTTGCAACCACTGAAATGCCATTACGAAGGGATGATGTGGCCAGATAATATTATAAATTACTACTTCCTTGTACCTCACAGGCTCTCCAATTGGCACATTCTACTCCCACTGCTTTTGAAAGGAGAAGCCACAAAAGAACCAGAGCAAAAAAAAATCAATTTTGGTCTTTCAAGTTTCAAAAATTGGCTTTTGGAACCAGAGATGGATAGTTTGAAATTTTTGAGCCATATGAACACTGGCTGTTAAGTTTCAAAAACCAAAACTTGAAAGACTCAAAGCACGGTGTTTATGCAAAAATGGTAGCCATAGATTTATGATGGTTGAGAAACAGCTCCTCTCCTCACCCCAAAATCTGACTCATGAATCGGGGTAACAAGAGGACTTAGCCACCAGTTCCTTAAAAAGGAGTCCTGACTTGCAACCAAACTCTAGTTCTATCCTTGAATAGATCTGGGGGATTTTTGGAACACAGGAGACCTGTGCCTCAATAACAAGGTGGAGCCCAGGAATGAGGCATGCCTTAGAGAAACTTCCAGTATGTGGCATAGCATGGAAGCAGTAGGGTGGACATGGGTGCTGGGCATATCTAGACCCAGATAGTTTCAGATTTCCCTGTATTTCCAGAGTGGTGCTAGAGGAAAGCCAAGTCCCAATCCTTTGGTCCCTCAGGGTCTTCCATGCTTTGGGCATGGAAGAAGTTGAGGGAGAGCTCATCAAAGATGACTCACAATCAGGATCAGAAGAACAAAGATGCAGTCTCCCTAGACTGTCCACCTCTAGGTCAAAGAGCCAACTCAACATCTCAGAGACAACACAGACAAGGGGAAACCTAGGACCAGATGCTCCCCCTCAGTGTACTGGCATTCTGTAAACTCCATTCAGAATTTAGATTCGCTTCCAGCAGAATTTCTGAATATGCTGGGATCACTTCTTGCACTCAGCAGCACACATGTTCAAGCAGCAAATAAATTCAATTATAGCAAAGGTAGAGTCATATTTCTTATACATTTGATTTCATAGCCAAAGATTCACAGCTGACCAGGGATGGACCCGTTTGGTGGAACCTAAAGCTTAAATAATTGAAGGGTCTCTTCTTATGTGAAAGCATCAAAATTATGCATTTATAATTAAGTATAGAGCCTCCAAATGTGTCCATGCAAGAGAGAGGACCTGATGCTGATACCCCACGGGTTTCATGTTAAGCCCAAGTTGCCTACTACAGTAACCTTATTCAAAGCATTCCTTGTTGTATCCTCCCCATCTAGGGCTTAGCACCGAGTAGTCCCTTAATAAATCTTTGTTAAGTACGACTGACTCCATTGTTCTACCTCATCTGCTGAAAGCAGTATCTGGGCAGGGTGAATGACAGTGCTGAGTCCCTCAGCAGGCAATCGAGGCTGCCATTGTACCTCTCAGCTTCTCAGTCTGAAAATATACATTGCTATTTGGATTTGAAGGAAGTGGCAACATACCAAACTATTTTTAGTCTCATCTAGTTGTTTTCAATTGAGCTTTTTATTTTAACTTATTCCTTTTTCTAATTTAGAATGTCTATTAACATTTTCAGGTGATATGTAAAAACCACCATGCCACTGGATGGAAATTCAGATTTGGCGATTATCAGAGTGACTGTAGATTGTAGACTAGCTGCCTCTTCCTCTGCATTGAAGGGGTTTCCTGAGGAAGAACGAGGGGCAGCTCTGCCTGGCCCCCTGACAGGAGAGTCTCAAAGTAGCCATCACAAGCTTAGGTGAGAGCATTTGTCTTAGATTTTGAGAAATAAATGATGAAGGCAAAATGAGACTCCGGCGCTAAGATTCTCAACCTATTCTTCATGTGAAGAGGAAAACCTGACATAATCTGTACAGGCTTCCATAAAATTCAAGTTTAGCCAAAATGAGGTGGGATTTTTACTTGAGAATCAGCTGCTTTAAATTCCTGGTTTTGCTAAAAAAATAATAATAAAATTAATTAACTAATTAATTTCTGGTTTTCTTATTTAAATTTATTATGCTCCAAAAATTCTCCTGAGTCAATCTTTAACACTGAATCTCATTATCTTTATAATAACTTCTGAGTTTCTAATCTAAGCATTAGGAGAACAAAGTGTTTAGGGAATGTGGTGGTCTTAACAAAAAGAAAGCTCCACAGCCTTATCACAACCTTATTTTATAAGTGATGTGTTCAGCAAAAAAAAAAAAAAAANTTTTTCAAAAAAAAAAAAAAAAAAAAGTGATTCCTGATTTTCCTTTTCCCTCTCTGTTGACAATGAGGGAAGAAAAGGCTTCAACATCTTTTCTAGAGTAAGTCAGAATGCCAGACTCCCCTCCTCCACAAAAATATTTGCTCTATTTCCTTTTGTCCTTTTGGTCGTATAGAAAACAGGGCATGAAAACTATGCATGAACATCTAAACTATATGCTTAATACCAGAAGAGCCATGATAATAGAAAATATATTGCATAAGCCCGACATCTGGCAGGCAACACTGTACAGAGATTTCATAACTGGTTTTTATAAGAAGATTACAGGAAATAAATGTGAAGAGAATCATCTGAAAAACTGATGCAAGGTGAAAAACTTCACACATTTTACAAGAGAAGTTTTCAAACCATGAATATAAAATATATAAAAGTATATAAAGTATATATAATATATACATATATACAATATATATAATATAAAGTATATAAAGGAAGGTTTTAAACCATAGATCCTTCCTCCTAGGTCCAAATAAAATGTTTTTCAGGACTCACTAACACAGACCTGCCACCCAAAGCCACATTACAGTCATTAGCATAATCTTTAGCCCATGCACATAGACTTATGAGATAATGGTTATCATGAAAACAGTCTCTGCTGAAAACATGTTCCTGAAACTTTGGTCTATCTTTCTGTGTCTATCACTTATGCTCCTAGAACATTTAAAAAGTTAGTCAAGGACTGTATTGCTATAAATTATTAACAGCATAAATGAGCTACTTATAGTGTATTAGGCACTCTAATGTTTTGTAAATTCTTATAGCCTGCTACCTACATAAATTGTTTATTGCCAACCTATGGCAAATCACATGGCAAATCAATGTCACTTTTTCTGACTCAAGAAGTAATAGAAATGGTGTTCTTAACATAAGAGAAAGAAAATCGATTACAGCTAATGACAAAAGGCATATCCTAAGAAACACAGAGGTATCAAATATGTTGGTGCCTATTTTCAGTAATTAAGAACATTAATAATCATGGTATTAAGTGTGCCAACGGGCACGGAAAACTCTCAAATTTACCCTTGAATTTGAAAAATCTCACATCACTTACTGAATCTACTACTCAAACTTGAACTTACTTACACTCTATCTGGTATTATTATTTTTTAAAAGCAATGACAGGCCATCAGCAAGTGCTTGATGATTAAAATTCGGTCCATGCGGTATCCATTGAAAGTTTTCCAAAGAAAATCTCAAGAAGAGGGGTCTAAAATATCATATCAAAATATTTTTCAAAGTTTATACAATTTTAACAAGATTCTCTCTAAGCATCTTAATTTTGAAGTATTTTGGCTTCCCCAAAGTACTGCTACTAAGCATCATCCTTTATATGTATTATAGATATATTAGTTAATATGTAGGGCAAAAATGATTTGCTGGTGGTCCATCAATTCCAAAGTAAATTCTATTCCATAGACCGGAGGTCAGCAAAAACTATGGCCCAATGGCCAAATCCAATCGTTTGCATTAGCTTTGCCCTACAAAGCCTCACAAAGAGAGACCATATAGCTCACAAAGCTGAAAATAGTAACTATCTGACCCTTTGTAGAAAATGTTTGCTGACACCTTACTATGACACACACACAAAAAGTCAGAGCTAAAATGAATGTTAGAGATCATCTAATCCAGTGATTCACAAGTCTAGATACACATTAGAATTGCCTGGAACACTTCAAAAAATATCGACATCATGCCTAATCACCCTGCCCCTGACCAAGAGAACTGATTTAATTGATCTTACAGGACCCTGAGTAATCTAATTTTTGAAAGTTTCCTCATGTGCTGTTGAGGTTGAGAACATCTGATCTAATCCTTTAATTCTTGGTACAAATGAAAAAACCTAAACCCAGGAAGTTAAAGGGACAGGCACAAAGCTCAACAAATTTTCTAAACTTGCCAACACTCCAGCAATCCTTTATGGCTCTCATAAGCCTCTCCTACTAATTCAAGACTCCAGAACATCTCAATGGCACTTTCTCTGTTGGCTCTAGTAACATACTAGTTCAGTTCTTTGTCCTGCTCCTACAAATGCAGTGGTAAATGACTTAACCACTGGAGTTGAGCAGTCAGGGATAGTGGCAGAGAGGTCTGATTCCTGTGGACATCTGGAATAATGCCTACATATATGCCAATCAAGACTTGAAATCTTTCGTATGAAAAGGACTCAAGAGAATGACAGAGCTAACATGGGCCTTAGAAAATTTCTAACCGAACTGTTTCCTTTCACAGAGANGGGGGGGGGGGGGGGGGGGGGGGGGGGTGTGATGACTTGCCTAAGGCCACACAATATTTTGCTGATAAAGCAAGAGTGGAATGCAGAGTAGAAAAACCACTCTGCAGGATAGAAAGAAAATTTTTGGATGAAAAGAAGTCTGGGGACAGATGTCATGAATGGAAAACATGCCACAAAGCCTCAAGAAAACAGAAAAACAAGAAAGATATGATCAAGAGACTACTGAAGGGGGCGGATAGGAGAACTGAATACTCCCCTCAAATTCTTAGAGCTAAAACTTCATTCAATACAAGAGAACTGGGCACCAGGAGCAATGAAGAGAAGGCACGTTCCCCTTTTTTCGTTCTCTTGTTTGTCACAGTACCATCCGTCACTTGATCTTTACTGGAATCCAAAATAAACACAGGCAATAAAAAGATAAAGGAGAAACAGAGGGAGTTTCTATTGACAGAAAACTCTTCTCAGATTGCATCACTCTTGCAAGAACTTTCTAGAGGCTCATTAACTAGAATCTAAATATAAGCCCTGCAGATACACAGTCTTCCCTGCTCATCCTGGTGGCTTCCTTCCTCTTGTCTTATTAGGAACACACAGTACAACAGGCATGTCTTATCTGCTGCTGTAGTTAGAGAATTAAGCAGGATACCATTCACATGCTCAGATCTTTTAGTTATGCTCACTAAGTGGAAGACAATCCTGAAAGATACATAAATTGTCAACTGTCTCATTCAAACAGACTTTGAGTGTGCATAATATACCAGTCACCAGATGGCTTGATATTGCTAAGTTTGAAACATCACTTCTGCACCCATCCTAACTCTTATTTATTTGTCATTCATTCATGGAGGCAGAAATGTAGGTATAAACATTGCCTATTTAAGATACATAATGCTTAAGTAGCTAACAATAGGACAAAAAGAAGCTTACTACTAAAAATGGCAGGCATCTTGTGAATTCAAAAAAAATAAATTAGTACACAAATTTGTTAATACAAAAAATTGGGGTGTCTGGGTTGCTCAGTCGGTTGGGTGTCTGCCTTCAGCTCAGGTCATGATCCCAGAGTCTTGGGATCAAGCCCCGCACTGAGCCCGTATTGGGTCCCAGCTCTGCAGGGAGTCTGCCTCTCCCTCTCCCTCTGCGTCTCCTCCAGCTTGCGCGCTCTCTCTCTCTCATGCTGTCTCTCAATGTAAAAATAAAATATTTTTCTAAAAAAGAACACAAAAAATTTAAAATAACAGCTTTAGCAATAACAACTATAATTCATACAGTACTTGAGGTATGGAGTTAAAAGGAATTAACGTTTCATTTTTTGCTCATCTACAGAACGGTATAAAATACACATGTGAAATAAATAGACAGACATATACACAATTCATGTTAAAATGAAGAGTGAATTTGAAATAACAGTATTTAAAACATCATGGTATCAACTGAAATAATTGGAAATTCCCTAAAATGGGGGTTTCCTGTGGGAATTATTAAATTTGACTCTCTGGTAATTTTACTATTTTTTAAATTTCTATGGTAATTCACAACCTGTTAAACTATATCATTCATAAGGTGACAATGTTCAGATGAATTTTTTCCCAAACTACTATATATAGCCAGACAAATGAGTAGGTAGAATAGAAGCTGTGTTCCCTTTTAATGGTCTCTTGATACCCCAGGTGGTATTTTGAGGAGATTCTAGACAAGAACTTAGGCCCCAAAATGTCAGGTTTCCTAGAAGATATTCTTAGCACTGTGCTTTCTAAACAGAGAGAGGAGTTAAGTTGGTATGGTATCTTCGGAGAGCAGGGGAATGGTCTAAACTAGAGATATGAATGAGATATAGATGATTTCTATAGCATGGACTTAGATGGTAGCACCTACAGGGAAGACAGACAGAAGAGGGCTGGAATATAGCTAACGTTCAGATCTGGAAGAAGAGGAGGGGCCAGCAAAGAGAACTAAGGAGGAACCAGAGAGGTAGCAGAGACAGGCGGGAGGAGCAACATGGTAGTGAGAGAAGGAAGTATCACCAAGAAGGATTTGTCCCTGGCGTACATACTGCTGAGAGGGTAAGGGAGACAAGGACGTTGGCTCTGGTAAGATGTTGGTCATGAGTCATGGGGCTAATGCAAACGAAGTGAGTAGGCTGTGGCAAGAATGGGAAGGAGGAAATGGAGACAGGCAGTCTTTCAAGAAGTTGTGCTATAAATAGATCAAAGAAAAGAGGTGCAAGTTAGACATCAAGGGAAGGTAGTTTTATGATGGGGACAAAGGTCCCACAAAGAGCAGTTAATTGCATATTACTGGTCTTTAAATAGGAACAAAGACACAGAGGGAAGGTAGGGCCTATGAGTAGAGGTGAAATAGGCTGGTGAAGTTGGTGGAGAGAAACAAGGAAATTCTTGCTGGTTGCATCTGGTTTTTCCTAGGAAGTATGTAGCAAGGTCATTGGCTGAGAACACAGGGGGTGGAATGACTGGAGCTCCCGAGAAAAGATAAGAAGGTGGGAAAGAACTATCTTCGGGAATATAATAAAGAATTTATTAGGAAAATGTAATCAAAGGGGTTTTGGTCAGCTTTGAATGCTGAAAATGGAGATGTGCAGTCAGTTACAAATACAAAGTGACATGAAGTAACAATGAGGAAGTGTTATCATCCAAATATTACCGTTACTGGGTGAAAGCTCATAAAAGCCAGGCACCTGGGTGTAAGCAACTGATGAGCAGTAAAAAAAAAAGTCATATTGCCATTTTTATAACTTCATAGTTCTGTTTATGTTTGATTCTGTGTCTGTGTCTAAACTAGGCCAGAGAGGTAAATGAAATACTCTAAATCTAAAGATAGTTTTTTTTTTCTGAGTAACTCTGCACTGGAAAACTGGAAGTGTATATCAAACAAAGCACTGACACTCTTTACTGCATTTAAACTCAGATCTAAATTCAGTTAAGACACTCAGTAATGTAACATGAGAACACAGTGAATTTTTCCTTCAGAGGTCACAAGGACCTTCAATGTTAACATTATATAGAATGTGAAATTTGAGGACACAGCTATCTCCCCTCCTACCTGCAGCACAATTAACTACGAATACCCACAAGGGCCAAGGAAAGACCACTTGTGCTATTTCACAGGGAAATGAAAACTAATGTGAGCACTTTGATATTCAAACAAAAGAACATGATTTTTTAAAATGAGATCAAATGCAAATATTGATACTTTTCATAGGCTGTATTATAACATAATAGTTCTTTGCAAGTACTCTTTTATGCCAGAAGATCAAAGACACAGCGTCAAAGCACCGGGTTACAAACTCAGGATGCCCATGCGAAAAACTTAGAGAAGTCAACATACCTTAAAGAAACTATTTTTTTTTTTTTACACTAAACTTTAACAGAGATTGGACATGCAGAATAGAAATGTTATCAGACAAAGGTTTCAACATCCAATGTATAGAGGTTGTTTCATAAACCAAGAAAATTAATACAGCAAAGGAACTGTGCCTATACAAGGTAAAGAGATAGTTTTAAATAAAGAAGTGAAATACAAGAGGATTCTAATTGTAAAGTCAAAGTTGTAGAAAGTTTGAACGAAAAATTAATTAAATGCAAGCACAATACTGATTTATTCCTCTCCTGCTATTTTCCAACAGAAACATTTCTAAGTACATTTATGAGACCCAACCCCCAAAGCATTAAGACTTAAGTGAGGAAATAAATGGAGCCACTGAAAAAGTTGGCCAACCCCGCCAAAAAAAATAACGTTCAAGGAAAAGAGAGAAACCCTAATATAAATCATGTTAGGGTTAAATTACATTTCAATGAATTATTAAAATGCTTTGCTTAAATAAAATATTAGGACACATGGGCAGAAAGAAGGCATGGAAAGTTTTGTTTTTTCCCTAGAGATATTATTTTATGATGATATTTGTTCTTTTTTTAGAAAGATTTTTATTTATTTATTTGAGAGAGAGAGAAAGAGAGAGCACACGAACAGTAGGAAGAGCAGGGAGAGTGACAAGCAGACTCCACCCTGAGGGAAGCTCAATCTCTTGACCCTGAGATCATGACCCGAGTCAAAATCAAGAGCCCACCACCTAACCGACTGAGCCATCCAGGCGTCCCATGATGATATTTGTTCTGATAGGAATTGGTTATAAACTTTTCACAGCTGAATGAACATGTGCATTCTGGGAACATGGGACCTATTAGGAGAATGGAGAAGGAACTTAGGCAAAAAGTATAATGATAGTGTTATAAATACAGTCATTCTCAACTTGGCTCTCTAGCCCCTCTGTAAACGCAGTAATGGATGACTATTCCAGGCAGACTAATCAAAGTTGATGATGAAGCTGTTCTTGAAAATCATGTATTTCTTTAAATAAAGTGGGAAATCTGTCTTTCTTCCTTTCATCTCTCACTCTTGCTGCCATGGGATTTGTGCCCCTGACACAGTATTCACTCAGTTCTACACTACTCCAGGCCCTGCATTCCGGAGAACCAAGACAAGAGAAACAACAAAACCAAAACATGATCTCTGTACACACTAATAAAGTATATAAAAACGTGGGAATATTGATCCAAAAAAAAAAAAAGAGAGAGAGAGAGAGAGAGAGAGGGAGAAAGCAAAAAGAAACACTCTAGGAATGAGAAAGGAGATCTCACTAAAGACTGAAAATTTTAAAAATTAAAAAAAAAAAAGAATACTATGAAAAATGTAATGCTGATAAATTAGAAAACCCAAGATAAGGAAGGGTTTCTTAAACAAGATACCACAACATAAAGGGAAAGATTAATGAAATTAACTTCATTAAACTTAAAAGCTTCTTTTCATCAAAAGACACTACAAGCTAAGCCACTGACTGGGGAACCATGTTTAAAATACACAGAATTGACACTTAACCCTGAATTCATGAACTCTTATGAATCAATAAGAAAAACTTCAGCCTACTAGAAAAATGGGCAATTGACAGAAACAAGCAATTAACAGAAGAGGAAGCTCATAAAGCCAGTAAATATGTATTAAGCAGACCTATCTCCTTAGTAATCACTTCACAACCATCCGATTGCCAAAATTAAAAGATCTAACAACCTCAAGTGTTACTGAAGCTATGGAACAATAAGAATTCCTACGCTCTCTTGATGGGACTATAATTGATACAAGATATTTGAGAACAACTGGGCACCATCTGGTAGCTGAATGAGGGTAAAGTCTTCTATGACCCAGTAATGCCACTCCTGTGTATCTGTCCTAGAAAAATCCTTGGATTTTTCACTACAGTGCTAAATCTTGACTGTGGTTGTCTATGTGGAGGAGGAAAGAGATATGGGTCTAATGTGAGATTCACAGTAGCCTTCGATTTATCTGTGATGTTTTATTCCTTAAGCTGGGGGCTGGGTATGCAGTTGTCCCTTATGTCATTACCTATACTCCTAACATAAAAATATTATTATTAAAAATATTATTAAAAATAATAATTACTTACCAAGCTATCCACATCTATGCTGGAGTTTACAGCCCATTGCAATGTACCCATGATATTCATGGCTAATGTTAGAATAATACCAATTGTTCCTTCTCCTTCGCCTACAGGTGGGAAAAAAGATATAAACAGGCTTTATGTTATTTCTCTCTTCTGTGAACCACTTTACGCGTCTCCTAGGGCATACATCATATTAAAATTATATTCTAATTTTGTGCTAATTTTAACCATCTTTCATCTCAGTTCTCCACAGTATCTACCACTAGTAATAATATCTTGCATACAGTTAAGTATTTAACCAACGTTTTAAATTGAAGAGTGACTATTAGGAAAGAGTTGCCCTTATTTAAAAAAAAAAAATGCTTCAGATACTGAAGGGGCTGCTGGTGTTGGGTAAATATCATGGTCATCTCTTCTACTCCTCCTCTGTTAGTAACAATACCTTCAAAGACTACGATGGGCAATGCAAAAAAAATTTCTACGTCTGGATGAGCTCCTTCACAAAGAAGTCAAAAACAGGAGAAAGGTGTGTTTGAGCAGCATCCATTAGATGTTTAGATATGTCTCCTGCCTTTGTGGGGAGGACTTTCTCTGCTAATCAGACGCTTTGGGGGAGAAAGTGGACTTAGGGTTTCATGAGGAGGTCAAAACTCATGCGTCTGCCTTGAAAAAGGGAGAAAACTGCTTTTTATGTTTAAAAAAAATGACTAGTTCGCCCAGGATGAACAATACTTAAGTATTTAAGGAGAATAAATAGTTTTTAGGGCTGGAGGCGATCACTAATTTATAGCCATAAAATTTTTCTAACAGGAAAGTTCTTAAAACTTAAAATTTTATCAAGTCCCGTTGAGAGTCAGTCCTGGCAACTGTAATGCAGGGTAAGATTGTCACTGGGTTCTAAAATTGGGAGAAATAATCTGTCCTATTATTATTGATTGAAATTTTTTCTTCCACATTTCCTCTGACAGAAGACAAACCACAGACAGTAGGCATGTGCTTTTAAAACTAAATCGTTTATTCTAAATAGGAAAGATTTATCAGGTCCCCAGTGTATTACTCATTCTGAAGGTTAAGATGAGAGTAAGATAAAATTTCAATAATAATAATAAATAAGATTTATGGGTATTTACTAGGGATCAGCACTATACTAAGTGTTTTGCACAAATTATCACATTTAATACTCACCACAAAAGGATAGGTACTATTATGATGTGCATTTACAATATCAGGAAAATGAGGGCCTTAGAAAAGCTAATTAATATGTGCAAGTTACCATAGCTGAAGACCAGGAGAGGCAGGGCTGGTATTTGTCGTGTGGCTAACATTCCCTCTGACTGAGAATCCGATCTGACTGATAGGTCCTGACCTAAAGTGATCTGTCCATGCTTTGACTACCACCCCTAGTATGTCAGGACTCAATCAGATCTTTAACCACTATTTTATAGCACATGATACACTGTTAACACATCTTTGTTCATTCAGCCCTCTTCGATCCTGTTTCAAATAACTGAAAGGACAAATTTTAAAATTCTGCACCTAAGAAGAAACTTGACTGTACTGCTAAGGATTTAGTTCATTTGCCCACTCACTTATATTCATCGCATGGAGTCATTTCCCACCACGCGAGCTGAGAGCAGGATGTATGTGGGGAACGCGCTGCCCTCGCAGCAGCCAAGGAGAGCCTGTTCCCTGTTCTCTGCAGGACTCTGTAACTAGACGGAAGAATGCTGCTGTTAACTCAAGGGGCCAGAGACAGTCAATGTGGCACAGCTCTGGTTCACCCGGAAAACCAGTCTTGGGGTGGGGGGAGAGAGAGGGAGAAATGCAGGAAGCAGCCACAGAGGGAAGCACATGGGACGCATCTGGCCTCAAGAGCTGAGACGAACAGAGCCGAGTCTCACTCCCACATGCCTCCTCCATTTCCTCTGAAGGCCCAGCAAGCCTCCTACTCAGGGCTCCACAGGACCCTCCTGTGACTCCAGCCTGTGCTTCTTTCTGTTGGAGCAGGATTCTTTTATTCCTAAAAACCAAACAATCCCTCCAGTTTGGCAGGTGCTTGGAATACATGTCCACTGTCACATGTATAAGCTATTTCAACACTTCTAGCTCAGTAATTCAGCTTCTTTTTTTTTTTTTTAAGATTTTGTTTTTTTATTTATTTGACAGAGATAGAGACAGCCAGCGAGAGAGGGAACACAAGCAGGGGTAGTGGGAGAGGAAGAAGCAGGCTCACAGCAGAGGAGCCTGACGTGGGGCTCGATCCTACAACGCCGGGATCACGCCCTGAGCCGAAGGCAGGTGCCCAACCGCTGTGCCACCCAGGCGCCCCAGTAATTCAGCTTCTTAAATTAGAAGAACTCATTTGTCCATATAGATTTTCATTGTACTTATGGTGAAAGGTTTTGGGTTTTTCACCCCAAGACCTTAAAATTCAGGACACTTCTAGCTTAAGAATATGGTACTTCTGTCTAAATTATTTCACTTCTATGGTAGTTTTTCTTCGTGGAAGAGTCACAGTAGGATAATGAATTGCACAACTGGTGGTAAAAAGAAACAAATTTACCAGGGAGGGGGAGGGGGATTTTATGTGCCTATGATTTTTGACACCAGGATTCTTTCTCAATATGAGAGTCAAAAGATGATTTTATTCTATCAATCACAGATTTGTTATCTGACACTCACTCTGTTTTTCAAACTGTAAAGATGGGACAATACAGCTCGAATTTAAAGAAATCATTTGTTCCACAATAAATGAATTCTTAGATTAAAAAACTTCCCCCCAAATCTATTTAAAGAATACTAAAATGCTCAACCAATAAGAATGTAACATTTTGGGGTTGACAAAGTTTTAAATAAATGGCCAGTTAGGTAGTTAACAAGTTTATATTACCTGTTGTTAAAATGGAAATGAAGGTAACAGCAATGAAGAATATGACAAAAATAATTTCCATTCTCATTTGGAACCAGCGCAGTGTGGAGAGGTACAAGAACCAGTTGGCGGTATGTAAGTTCAGAGCCTTATGAAATAAAGTCTCAAAGTAAGGCTGACGTCCAAAGGCCCGAAGTGTCCATAGTCCTTTTAAGCTTGTAACAAGATGAGTGAAAATTGGACTCCTGCCTGTGAAATATTCCCATAGAAAACAATGCAAATGATATAACGACATAATGCAAATTCTTACTACCAGGTACCGAAAAAGATTAGCTTAAGAAAATCATTCACCAAATGTCATTGATTAGAGTTTTTTCATACTAGTGCCATATTTTGAATAGATGCCACTTGTTTTTATTATTATTTTTTAATGAATTAGACTCCTTTGTTACTTGGTCACCATGGATGGGAACTTATTATAAAATCAATGCCATGTTTTATTCATACTTCTTAGCTACCATTGGGCACTTTTTTCTCTAGCTAATCCTAAATTAATGACTGCTGAGAGAAAATGTTTTCCTTTTAAGACAATTTATTTAAGTTTATTTGACTTCATTTAGATAATAACCTTCAACAGAAACACACTGGATATTTAACCCTGAAAATGTACCGGCAGCAAAGCTGTTACTGAAAAATGTGCTTCCCCAACAGCTCAAGCAGTGCTCGGGGGCCCCCAGGAGAAAAGGAAGGGTATCTGAAAAATTTTATCCAGTATTGTTTGGGAACCCAGACAAACCTTTAGTAATAGTAGCACTATCGTTTTAAATTTTACTTTATATAATTATGTATATTATATACAAATATCCTATACTCCAACCCTCATAAGACCGTACGCTTGTTTTAAAACCAAAATGAATTCCCATGGTCATGAACAAACACAATCTACGTGCACCTTGTAATTTACTGTGCCCTTTTGCATGCATGTTCTTAGAAGCCATTGTTACATAATGCAAGAGTTTAAATGCCAGGGAAAAAAGGGAAAAGTAGGTGCAAGATCAAGAATCACAAATAGCCATTGTGGTTGTTTTCCACGGCAAGCGGTGTACATGCAGCCTCCTACCTTCAGATTCCAGCTGTTTGAGTTGCTGTGAGGTGTGGAGGAAGTAGGCCCTCAGTGTAATGAAAGCTGCTATCACGGGCACTGTTGCTAGGAAGATGTAGGGTTGCAAAGCCGAGACTACTACCACAGCTCCAATCACAATTAGTAACAACTGTCGGATCAAAGAAAACGCTTGTAAATGCTTTCATGTTGCAAAGCGCACAAGGTATGTCAGAGATCTCTTTCTGAAGAGGCTCTTCACATTCTGCTCATTCTTCACAAGAGGCAGCTATCTTCCTGGTAGGAAGGCAACCACGTGAAAGCAACGTTTTTCGTAAGCTCTATCAAAGTTCAAAAAATTGGTCACGTTGCTTCGAATAACATTCTTAAGTTTTGAAAGCATGGTGTTCTTGGATCTCAGGATAGTCTCATTTCCAATATGCCTTAAAATGCAGTATGATAAATAATCATGGGTGAATATGATTTTTTTTCTAGCCTGGCCTTCTTTTAAAATAATGTTTTTTAATTTTGAAATAATTTTGGCATCAATGTGAAATTTTAGGATTGATTTTGTTTAGCCACTTTCTGAAAATCGGCATTCATCGTGGAGATTTTTGAGGCAGAAAGATCTGGTTTAAGTGAGGGCTTGGTCATTTAGGCAAGCTACTTAATTTTTCCAAACACAGGTGATTCATGTTTAAGATTTTTAAAAATTCTATTTTATACATTTTACTCCCCTCTCCAACTCTTCAATTCACACTCCTCAAAATAACTGGAGATGATCTAAAGGCTCAAAAAAAAAAAAAAAGATTTTGAGGATACGGCTGATTTACTTTAACTTCCATTTTATATGTTGTCAAAATGAACTTGGTGCTTCAGTCAAGCCCATCAGTTAGAGATATCTCTTCACATTATCCACCAAAACACTGGAGCCCTTGGCAGTCTCAGAAACAAGCTAACCGTATTGGTGTTCTTCGGAATCAAGCTTGTATTCTCGTATTTCCACATGACACTAAATCCATACGCTTTAAAAAGAAAAAAAAGTCTGCTAACATTGGCTCTACAGTAACCCATTTGAATAAAGTATAAATAATGTCACAAGGGTTAAAAAATAAACTTATTAGAACATCCATATGATAATCAGTGAGCCAGTTCTCTATCGGTTTCCACGGTAACGTGCATTTTTCCAGCTGATACAGGGAAATGCACAACATTTTGGTAGATGGCAGTGGGGATAGGGGTGTAGCTAAGAGCTGCATAAATCTTCTTCAAGTGGGTTATTATTTTCATCTAAAACTTCAGATGATAATATCTTAATGACAGCTTTCTAGGGAAAATGACTCTATGTCTCCAATCAATTCTGCCATACCAGCCCCTCACTCATCAACAAATACTCTGATAAATCTTTACTGCGCCAGACACTGGACCAAATACAGATGATGACTCAATAATCTAAGGACAGTCTTCCCTATTCTGTTCTTGCCCTATGAGTGCCACCAATACAATGAGAAAGCCCCAAAGGCCTACTTACTACCCCACAAGACTTCACCAATGGCAAACCACAGTTTTTTAACCAAAGACATTTATTTCCTAGAAATAGGATCTTTGGGGGCAGGGGGAGAGAAAAAATAAGTTCCAAGCATGATTAACTAGGGAATATGATTTAATTAAAATGGACCATCACATTAAATACCAGTATGTCTGAAAGACAAATGCTATTGCACTGGCATCATGGAAACATTACTCCATTAGGATCGGGGTCTTTTATTTGCTGTTGACAGTTGTAAACTGCAACTATATCACAATAGAATAGGTAGAATTGGGTAGTCAGACTACCCAAGATATCACACTGGGTTAGAAAAGAATGAGAAAGGTGGGTACAACTGGAAATTATGAAACACAAGATAAATTTCCAGGAATTAGAATCATCCAGAACATAGCTCAAACTGAGAAATAAGTGAAAAAGAAGTCTAAGCATTGAGAAAAATAATTCTATTTGCTCCATAAAAAACCATCCTTAGGCACTGAGGGCCACACGAAAGGCACTGGTTTAATATATTTGATATTCTCATTACACATAAAAACCTTAAATTCTGTTCCAGTTTTTAATTCACAGTGGATAAGAACAAGGTCATTTCAGGTGCATTCATAAGAGGACAACAAAATAAACAGAAGGAATTCAAGACAAGATGAAAATATGAGCACAGATTTCTCTCTTTTTTTTTTTTAAGATTTTATTTATTTATTTGACAGACAGAGAGACAGCCAGTGAGAGAGGGAACACAGCAGGGGGAGTGGGAGAGGAAGAAGCAGACTCCCAGCAGAGGAGCCTGATGTGGGGCTCGATCCCAGGACTCCAGGATCACGCCCTGAGCTGAAGGCAGACGCTTAACGACTGAGCCACCCAGGAGCCCCTGAGCACAGATTTCTAATTCCCAATCATCCTTACCCAAATCCTAAATTTCTTCAGGGAAAAAAAAAAATCAACAGACTGTAAAGCCTGCAAGTCACCATCCATTCATGGTCCCAGGAAAGAGACAGCACATTTTCACCCACTGAAAGCAGCTCAAAAGCATTCCTGTCACTGAAGGGCACCTAGCACTGCCTGGGAAACTAGAGCAGATGAGAAGAATGAAGGATCACTCTAAAATCTGCAGTAAGTTAGTGAATGAATAGATAGCTAAATAAATAAAAACCTATTTGAAAACAAGGACATGAATACCAGGTTTGGAATTTAATTCATAAATGAATTAAGTAAAGGATTAATGGGATTAATAGAATGAATGGGGAGGGGAAAGATGTGCAAGATACAGAAAAAATCAAAGTAGTAGGACTCAGTGTGGAATCATATATTAGGATAAGAAGAAGAAATCAAAAAGACCTAAGGGCTGTGAGGCCGAATAGAGAAGATCTGGATATTTTAAAACACATCAGCTTCTATTTAAAAAAAGATTATTCACCCAAACATGGAGATAGGTAGGATGCTAAGACATGGTTTTTCTCTATCTCAAAAATATATCTGGCCCAAAATGACTTGTTTCTTATCCACTCTGAATTAAAAACCAGGACAGGATTTAAGTTTTCTATGTGCAATGAGAATATCAACTATATTAAACCAGTGCCTTTAGTTTTGTACACAGTGCTAAATTATTAGCTTCTGACCTTAGTACCTAAGGATGACCTGAGCAAATGTGTCATATGTGGGCCATTTCCAGCACGCCAATTGTAGGCATGGAACTTGAGTACTGAAAGGGACCATCATCACATTTATCTACCTTATTTTAGGGTTAGAAATAGAATTCAGGGGAGAGGTTAAGATGGCGGAGGAGTAGGGGACCCCTTTTTCAGCCGGTCCCCTGAGTTGAGCTGGATAGGTACCAGACCAGCAGGAATATCCACGGAATCAGCCTGAGACGCAGGAAGATACATCTGGATCTCTACAAATGAACATCTCCAGCGCTGAGTATCGAGGTACGAAGCGGGGAGCCGTGAAACCGCGCACAGATATCGGAAGCTAAACAGAAGGGGGAGGGAGCCGCCGTGTCAGGGCGCCGGGAAGCGGTAGCCACCT
>NC_048218.1:180703111-180723706 GCF_002007445.2 Ailuropoda melanoleuca | reverse complement strand
TTTTTTTTTTTTTTTTTTTTTTTTTTTTTTTTTTTTTAAAAAAAAAAAAAAAAAAAAAAGAAATAGAATTCAGATCTTCCATTTCCATTATACCATGTTCCAATCCAGAAAGCAAATTTGCTAAAATGTTATTAAGTGTTAGGAAAAAGAGTAAATAGAAATTAATTTTTAAAGAAGTTTACAGGTATGCTTTATTCTGTGCAAAGATCTGTTCCTGTAATTCTGTGACTCGAATAAATTTCTTTAATGAAAACATAATTAACCAGAGAAGCTCACAATCCAGAGAAGTTTTTTAACTCCTGTGAGGAATGACTGATTTTTAAATAAAATCAAAATTAATCAGATTTTTTACTGCCATTTAATTGTCATATATTATGCTTCCTTAATGTGAGGCCCTCTCATAAATAAAATAGGGAAATGAAATAAATAAAAGAGCCCTGCCTAATGACTTGTGAAACCACCACTAATGAACCGCAACAACATTAGAGTTGAGCAGAAACTATTCCCATTGCTATAACAGAAAGGATTTCAGAGTCATTGCATGCGTCTAAAAGGTGTTAATTTATAAAATAGAGGCTTAAAAAATATTTCTCCTACAGGATTTCTGAAGCAAGCTTCACATGGATTCAGAAAATAGTAAACTACGAAAGTAAAAAAAAAAAAAATGATCAAAAGCCAACATCTGTGAATCTTTTTGCAATCATGTCAAGATGTCCATGTTCCAGTTTGCACCAGTTTGTACCAGTTTGTATTTAATAATATTATATTTGGGACCAGTCAGTTACACTCCTAGAACGCGGAACAAATGAACTACAATTAAAGAAAGACACGAAACATGCTCCTTCAAATGCATGACCTCAAAGCATCGATTCAAGAATTCCAGCAGCAATTGCTAAATTATATCTCTAAACAGAGCAACTAAAGGAAATCCAAAATGCTAAAGTTCACATGGAACAGTTAACGCATTTAATTGTGCCAATCTTTTCAGATGAGGCAAACTGACAATCTGGTTTTTCTGCACCTGCCATTGTCAGTTGTGTATACACACAAATGTGGTAGCCCTTATTTTGTTTTACAGGTCCTCTCCAATAAAGTATTATTATTGGGGGGGGGGGGAGAAAAGAATGACTCATTCTGAGATGGGCCACAATGTTCCAGCTGTCTCTCCAAGGAGATCACGGGGACTGTGGCATTTTCTTGACCTAAGCCACACAGGAAACTGTTTTCAAACCCGTCCAATAGCCAAGGTCACTAACTCACAACACTCTTTAAGTCCTGCCACTCATGGAGTCCTAGTATGCATCCCCTAGGTCACCTTCATCTCCATCTCCTCCTTTCTTCTCATTCTCACCTCCAGTCAATCACCACACGCCAGGGATACGTGCTCAGAGCCAGGCTTCCCTGGTGGCCTCTTCAGATCTGTCACCCAGGGACAGTCCTCTCTAGTGCTCTTTCCCCTCTCATCTGCTTGAAAATGGATCTGTACTTCTGTCCCTATATTATGGTCCTTACAGTGAGGATGCTGGCTCACTAATCGGGGCCAATGTGTTCCTGGATAAGATTGGTTGAAACTGTAGCCCAACAAGGAATAGCTCTTCATTTTTAACATGGGCCCTTTGGAGGCAGGTGACTTCCATCAAACAGTAATGCTGTTTGCGGACAGTGATTTGGGGAAAGAGGGTCTATTCCAACTTTCAAACCATTCCCAACCACACGGCTATTACATATAAATGCAGAATTGCCTTAGGTTTGGGTCAGGTAAATGGTTCTGACTTATCACTGAATTTACTAATTTTATTCCTGTTTTGAAGACTTTTGATATTGATAAAATTCACACAACAGATAGGACTATCACTCTCAAAAGAAAAATAAGCAAAACTTAATCTACCTCTTTTTTCTAATTATTAAAAGTATGACAAATGTAAAGACACTTAATAATTCTTATTTTTACAAACCTGGATGAAGTCAAATATGGTAAGGGGCAGAAGATCATCCAAAATTGCTATATCTTTGGTGAATCTATTAAGAATCCCACCTATAATGTAAAGGAAGATAAATTCCTCAAAAAACAGTAATCTTGAAGAGACATATCAATATTTGATCAATTTGGATCACAGCAGAAGCATTCAGATCTCAAATAAGAATTAGCATGTAATAAGATAAATAAGGACTTGAAAATTTTAGTATTGTACAAAGATTCTAAGCAACTGTGCTGAGCTATGGTCTCCTACATTTAAACCTTCATAAAATGCAGACTGATGTAAGATTCACCCTACTACAACCATCTCACACTTGCAAGCTTGAATTTAATGATAGTTTACTGGACATGCTATCGTCATTCCCTTGCATCTGTATTCCCTCATATATGCTCTCCCTCTCCTCTGACTTCTACACCTTTCTGACATACCTAAGCAGAACCCATGGCTACTCTTAATTTTTGGCTGCCTGTGATGTGGACCTTCTTTGCCATGTTCTCTCTTTCCACCCTCTTTACTGGCAATCTAAGCCTCAGCCTGTCTTCTGAATTCCAGACTCTTGTTTATAAATCTGATAATGTTTTCTTCAATGAAAAAAAGTTATATAGGGAGTGTTTACTATGTGCCAGGCATAATGCTAGGCACTGAGATAACAGGTGAATAAGCCGTGCTCCGTGCCCTTAAGGAATTCATTGTCTACGGGAAGTTAAAGAAAATATTAGATAAAACATAATACGGTACAAAGAAAGTGATACTGAATCTTATCATTCACCCCCCCGCCATTAACCACATGATAAAGTCCAGAATTCTTAGTTTAATATTTAATGCCACCCAAAATAAGTTCCCCATAATCTCTCATATTTACTTTTTTTTGGGGGGGTGGGAACATTTAAGTTTTATTCTCTTAGTAAATTTCAATTATATAATATCGTGTTTTCAATTACAGTTACCATGTTATACATTAGCTCCTCAGACCTTATTTATCTTAAAGGGCAAGTATTTGCCTTTTTACCAACCTCTATAGTAGTGTCAAAAATACTTTAAAAATATATTTGGAATTTATTCCTCCACCTCCACCAAAACAAAAACAAAAAGCAAAACCTTAGAACAAATTTATTTGATCATCTTTGAGCAGTTACATGAAACTAGATTATTCTACCCCATCAGAAGACTTCATCAGTAAAAGAATTTTATATTTCCCTTGGTCACTTCAAATCTTCTTCTCTTTTAAATAATACTATACATTGGCAACAAGATACCCGAGAAGGGGCTAGACCAAATATCTGAATCAAGGACAACTAACCCAGAGGGCCTGTTTCCGTTGCTACACTCCCACCCCCAACAGAAACATGAGGAGCAGCAAGGGCTGATAGCCTACAACATCTAAGAAATGTGCATGCCAGTCATAAGGAAGTTCAACAGGGCAGATGCCTCCATCAAAACCCAACGCTCCTTCTAGAAAACCAACAAAATCATAGGACCTTTTGATTGTGGATCAGCGGTATCATTTTGTATACCTAGTCAAATACCTGCTTTCAACGTGTTGAGGGTTGACATAGGTGCTTGAAGAACAGCACGTAACATTTTGCGGTGTAAGATTTTCGACACTGTGATTAGAGTATGCACCAGTGGTAAACCTCTGAAGAATCCCAGAGCAAGCAAAGTATCAGCTACTCCCACATAAATATAAAAAACATAATATGTGCTGGTATTGGTGAAGATCACTGCATAACTGCTATTTATGCTCTGAGTACTATTCCCTTTCTCTTGAGAAGCTGTTCTGCAAAGCAAAAAGAAATTGTTATTTGGCAACCAAACTTTCCCACTGAATTTCCCATACATGTAGACAAACCTGCACTTGAGTCTGAAGAAACACAACATGTTTCATTAGCATGAGTTATGCCTTTGATCTCGAGGGCTTACTATTGCAATGAAGTAGAGTACATTTTTCACCAGTGAAACAGATAAAATTTACTGTTACTAAGCAGTCCGAGAAAATACTAAATAAAAATACTAAATACTAAATACTAAATATTTTTATTATAGTTTATGGAAACTAAACACAGCTAAATCCTTTAGAAACTGGCAAACAGCTGCAGAAACTGCACACGCTCACAATTTTAAACAAAAGAACTTAATTTTCCATTTCTATAATACCATGGGGAAATGAAGCACCATGGATACTACAATATTTAATAAGACCCACATAATCAATAGAAATAAAATATAGTCTGCAATAGGACATGGAATACTCACTTATTAAGCAGCCACAACACAACCAAAGAAACAGCCACCTAGAATAAAATAACACACCTTGATTTTTTTTCCAACATCTCTACCTATTCTTCCCATACCCACCTCTAATGCCGCCACAACCAACAGCAAAATACACACAATTTCATTTTCCTTTGCTTTGCTTTCCTGGGTACAGCAGCTGCAATAATTGTTCTAAAAACCATTTTTTGTGGTAAGAACATGTTAAATTAATAGAATTCAAATTTTACTGTATTAAATACTTTGCCATTTCTCTCCATCATTCAACAAGAGCTATTCATGGAACCTCACAGAAGAGCTAAGATTACAGTTAAATGTTTTAAATAATAAATTTTGTTTCTTGTAAAGAGACTAATATCAGCCTACTGGCAGATAATTTGTTTAGTTAGTTGTCATAAATAATTTCATTTATTGCAACGGACAAGGGACTAATTCCTATGAAACCAATTATTGGAAAAGATATTAATATTTATGAAAATTATTTAAAAATTTCAACAGTGCATCCAAAATATTTAAAGAACTTATAAAACTCAACACCCCCAAAACAAATAATCCAATTTAAAAATGGGGAGAAGACATGAACAGACATCCAAATGGCCGACACATGAAAAAATGCTCATTACTTATCATCAGGGAAATGTAAATCAAAACCACAATAAGATATCACCTCACACTTGTCAAAATGACTAAAATCAACAACACAAGAAACAACAGGTGTTGGCGAGGATGTGGAGAAAAAGGAACCCTCGTGCACTATTGGGTAGAATGCAAACTGGTGCAGCAGCCACTGTAGGAAACAGTTAAAAAGAGAACTACCCTACGTTCCAACAACTGCACTACTGGGTATTTACCCAAAGAATACACACTGATTCAAAGGGATACATGCACACATATGTTTATGGAAGCATTATAGATAATGACCAAGATATGGAAGCAGCCAAGTTTCCACCAGTTGATGAATGGATAAAGAAGATGTGGTACACATATATACGGCGGAATAAATATTTCACCCATAAAAAAAGAATGAAATCTTGCCATTTGCAATGACATAGATGGAGCTAGAGAGTACACTGGTAAGTGAAGTAAGACAGAGAAAGACAAATACCATATGATTTCATTCATTTGCGGAATTTAAGAAACAAACCAAATAAGCAAAGAGAAAATAAAAAAGGAGAGAAGCAAACCAAGAAACAGACCCTTAACTACAGAGAACAAACTGATGGTTACCAGAGGGGAGGTGGGTGTGGAGATGGGTGAACTAGGTGATGGGGATTAAGGAGTGCACTTGTGATGAGTACTAGGTGATTAAAATAAAAACTTAAAAATAAATTAAAATTAGAAAAAGATTATTTGTCCAAAAAAATGTCTCAACAGTACAAAAATTCAGTTTATTACAAATCCAGGTTGTTACAAAGACAAAACATACACTTCAGGTTAAAACATACACTACTAGTCCTATTCAGGCTTTCTCAAGGTGGAAGCTTTTGTCTAAGAGATAAATATTCTATACCATAACTGAAAAAACAAAAATTTTTTAACCACTGTGATATGTTTAGTTCCTTCAATATTTAAGAGATCTGCACTCAGTTCTATTTCAATTTGCTATCCTATTCTCCTAAATCCTGTGGAGAGACAATCTTGTGTTAATGCTGTCACAATCGTAATACTAGAAATGACTGTAATTATACAATTCTCCCAAAACTAACTTTACCGAAGAATCTAATAGAAAAAAACAAGAAACTGTGAGTAAAATAATTTGAAAATTAACACAGCATAAAAATTAATAGAGAAGAAACAAATATGATTGTGTAAGAAATCTCTAAGTGCTCTTTCATACGCAAAGTATCTAACAGTACTATATAAAAAACGTATAAAGAACATTTGGCATCAACTAAGAAATTATATTATGGAGTTCTGTATTTTAAAGAGATGTAAAGTTGTATTTAAATTCACATATCAGGAGTATAATAATGAAAAATCTAATGTCATCATTCTTACTCTCCTACTTTTTTTCATTGTACACATAGCCTCCATGCACTGTGTTAGGAAGGAAGAAAAACAATTCCTGTTCGCTTGAAATTTAAGAAAATTCAAATTGACAAGAAACAAGGCAATAATCTGGCTATTTCAAAAGTCTGTGTTCCAGTACAAATACTTTTCTATTTTCTAAGACTAATAAAATCACTCAAGAACTTAGGTAAGGGTACACTTCTGAGTCACTCTTTGGTTATTATAGTCCCCCTTTGTTCCAATTAAAGAAGTGTCAATATTGCTGGCATTGCCAACATTCTCGGGATAAGAATAAATCCCAGAAACAAATATTTTATAATATTTACTAATGAACAATAACCAAAGCAGTTTTCCAAAGAACTGCTCTAGTCAGCGTAATACAGAGTTATTTCCTGGCTTTTGTGAATAGAGACCACTAGTGGAGAGAGACACAGAACTGCCAACCCAAACTACTTTTGTTGACTGGAACAAAAACACTTCCAAGGACTTGATATAACGATATTAGTACAAATATTTGGAGCATATAGGAGCAATTGATTAAGCAAGTTCTATCATTTCATTTCAAGATGCTTCAAAGTTGTAAAGTTCATGCAGTTTATGATTGAGTGAGAGTCCTGGGTGATTAAAAGGGAAAAGTGAAAGGTCTTTATTTTTATTTTTTAGGGTTTTAAAGTTCAATCCATATCACCTACCAAACAGTACAACCTAAATCAGCACTGTCCAAAAGAAATTTATACAATAATAAAAATGCTCTATATCTGCATTGTTCAATATTGTTGCCACTTCACACATGATCACTGCAAATGTGGCTATATGTGCCGCTGAGGAACTGAATTTTAAATCTGATTTTATTTTACTTAATTTCTTTAATTTATATGGTCATATATTGCTGGTGGCTGCTGTATTGGACAGTGGATGTACAGATTATAATAATTATAGGGGTGTAGACAGTATTTATTACATATCCATGTAATTATCTGATGAGGGCATCTCTAAGGACAGCTCCATGAATGACCAAGATGATGATTCGTGAACTGTGCAAATGACCCCAAGATGGAAAAGAAGTAGCCAGTATTGGGGCCCCTGGGTGGCTCAGTTGGTTGAGCATCTGATGGATGACTTCAGCTCAGGTGCTCAGGTCATGGTCTCAAGGTTGTGGGATCGAGCCTGCCTTGGGCTCTCCGCTCAGTGGACAGTCTGCTTGAGATTCCCTCCCTCTCCCTCTCACTCTGCCCCTCCCCAACTCTCTCTCTCTGAAATAAAAAAATCTTTAAAAAAGACCACATTTGAAAAAGCAGATAACATGTCATATAATGTAGGGTATAAAGAATCCAAACCAGTTTATTCTACAAGTTTTTATATACACAGAATTCAGAGCTACCTCTTAGTTCACACAATGAGATCTGCATGTAAATGAATACCTATTAAAATACAACTGTTATTTTGAGTTTTCGCCAAAGGAGCACAGTATTATAAGTGTTCTGTTAACACTATAAACATAAGTACATTAGCGCATTCCACCCATAAGTTCTGTTTTGTTCACTATACACACAGCACACACTGTATACACAGAATTGTGCCTGACATACTGAACAAAATATGTGTTGAATGAGCAAACAGCTACATGAATGGCAGGCAGTAATAGCAAAGTGACACCTTGTCCTGACTTCATACACAGATTTCAATGCTTCACAGATCAAATAATGTCCTAAAACATAGATCCATGCTAGGGAAAGCTGCCTTAAAATGATTATTCTTAATCTAATAAACCAGTTATAGCAGAAGTATTATGGGAGCATATTACATGTCCATTTTACCAGTAATGTAAAGCTACCCAGGGCTTCCTTCTTAACAAAGAGAAGATAAATCATGAAAGAATAGGATACAGCAGTACTCTGACACATTTCTTAAAAGTTACAGAATTAAAACACTAAACTTAGGATCTTGAGGTACTCCAGTCAACAAGACCCTCCGGTTGTCATAAGAAGCAGCAGGAAACTTGTCTCCTACTCTTATTTGCAGTTCTTCTCTACCTACTCAGTGATGTACTGCCAAGCAGAAGCACTAGAAGGCCCAACATGATAGAAATTTTATAGCCTTGGGGCACCTCGGTGGCTGAGTTGGTTAAGTGGCTGCCTACTGCTCAGGTCATGATCGCAGGGTGCTGGGATCGAACCCCGTGTCAGGCTCCCTACTCATCGGCCAGTCTGCTTCTCCCTCTCCCTCTGCCCCTCCCCATCCTCTTGCTCATACTCTCTCCCTCTCTGCTTCTTTCTCTCCCAAGTAAAGAAATAAAATCTTTAAACGAGAAAGAAATTTTATAGCCTAAACCATTGGGGCTAATATCGAAGAGCTTTCAGAAAATATTGCTTTGCGGTAGAAAAAAATCTTATAAAAATATAAAGGTAGACTGACTCCCTTATCAAAATAACACATTAATGATATGTGGTAACAAACTGCATAAATCAAACTAATTTTTTTCAGTTTCACACTTTGAAGAAGTAAGAAAGGGAAGCATATGGAATGTACTCTATAAAATATAAAATCTAAATTGAAGTATTGTACCTATGAAAACTATAAATGGATAAATTGCTATTGTCAAGGAAGAAATGTATCTAAACCTGTCTTCAGGTTTTCTGATCATGATGAGTATGAGGCTGTAAACAAGGTTTAAAAGAACTAAGCTATCTTCTGGGGTTAGCACCTGCACCATCATGCACACGGATGAGATATGTCAATAGTAATGAGAAAGGGGCACGCTGGTATTAAGAAAGAAGCTTAATCTGAAAGAAAAACTGTGTAAATTTTGATTCAAAGAAGGTACCGTAATTGTGAACATCAGTGTTTAGCTATATAACTGCAAATCATTAAAACAATTGCTATTTGTCTACTATCACCAAGGTTTATCACTCAAAATTTTGACAGCCAGTTTATTAGCAATGCCCCCAGGATACTGGCCAAAAAGCCTCATCATAGGATATCATTTCTTGCCTAGTAAATGGCATTATCAATGTGTTTTGTCCTTTAAAAAGACATTTTTTAAAAAAATAACTGGGAGCTACCCTATGATCCAGCCATTGCACTACTGGGTATTTACCCCAAAGATACAGACGTAGTGAAGAGAAGGGCCATATGCACCCCAATGTTCATAGCAGCATTGTCCACAATAGCTAAATTGTGGAAGGAGCTGAGATGCCCTTCAACAGATGACTGGATTAAGAAGATGTGGTCCATATATACAATGGAATATTACTCAGTTATCAAAAAGAACGATTTCTCAACATTTGCTGCAACACGGACAGCACTGGAGAAGATAACGAACGCTAAGTGAAATAAGTCAAGCAGAGAAAGACAATTATCATATGGTTTCTCTCATCTATGGTACATAAGAACTAGGAAGATCGGTAGGAGAAGAAAGGGATAAAGAAAGGGGGGGGTAATCAGAAGGGGGAATGAAGCATGAGAGACTATGGACTCTGAGAAACAAACTGAGGGCTTCAGAGGGGAGGGGGGTGGGGGAACGGGATAGACTGGTGATGGGTAGTAAGGAGGGCACGTATTGCATGGTGCACTGGGTGTTACACGCAACTAATGAATCATAGAACTTTACATCAAAAACCAGGGATGTACTTACTGTATGGTGACTAACATAATAAAAAATATTATCATAATAAACAACAACAACAACAACAAATAACTGGGAGGGCTCCACTAATCATTTACATCCTCCCTTGTAATTTTGTTTCTAACTTAGAGACAAAGGACCACTGTCTTCTTAATTAAATGAGCTAGCAATATTGTATGTATGTATAGCAGCTCAATTCTCAATCACTAATTAGTTAATTAATTACACACCCTTTTGAAAGGAGCATAAGTTCAACTTCATGGATCTGGATAGCACAAAGATCCTGTAAATGAACATAAATCATCACCATGTTCAGATAGGACCATTTTTTTCTTATGTAACTCTCTACATTGAGGACTCAAGAAATGTGACCTCTCAGTGCAGAGATTTAAATCATTAACAGTTACAAAGGGCTGGTTTGAGATTAAATGTGGCACAGGACTAGGTTTCATTCACATTAATGCTGGTCATTAGGCATGACTAGCAGAGATTAATGAGGTAAATTTAAAATACATTTCAAAGCAATTTTTATGACTCATGAGAGAGTGTCAAATTATCCAACCCCATATTTTTATTAAAGTATAAAAGGGATTATTGAAACTTTCATTATATCTGTTACAGACTTGCTCACCTCAACCTATCTTGAGCTTTATAATAATGGTGTGACATTAAGGGTATCAATGAGAACAGCAACTAACATTGCTCACTATGTGCCAAGCCCTACATTAAGTGCTTTATAACCACACTGTGTCTTAACTCACAAAAACGACCTAGGAAGTCAGTACTATTACGATCTCCGTTTTGTAGGTGAGGATCTTGAGGCTCAGAGTGGTTAACTGCCCTGCTCAGTTTCATAGTGTTAACAAGACAGACTGAGGTCACGGCCAAGCCCGTGCGATGCCACAGTTGGTACTGTACTATATTGCAACTCACCGCAAACCTCCATCTGGTGTCTTTATTTACAAAAGAAGAAATATCACCAGAACTCAAGGATCAAATGGAAACTGATGGTTTATAGGTGAAATAGTATGTACAATTTTTTGGCATATACCTGTAGATATTTAACACTATCTTAGTTGGTCAGGGAGAAGTGATGATTTTTATGTAGACCTCTTCACTGAGGTTAGAAACAACCCAACAGTAGGAGAACACCAGCCGCTATAAGATTGGGTTTCAGTTACATATATATTTACACTGTCTCAGGAGAGGCAGTTCTTCACCTGGGACATTTCTTCCCTGAAGGCAGTATGGGCCTTCATATTAGATTTAGCTTGAATACTAAGGCGCATCCAGTGGTGTCCCCTGGAATAAATATCTAGGGTAACTAGTCATTCACAGGCTGAATCCGATCCACATGTGTATTTTGTTGAACCCACCTAGTGTTCATTTGTTTGTTTTTATTTAATCAACTACCTACATTTAAAAAATGGGAAGACTTCACAGAAAAAAAAAAAACTATATTTCTATCTTATCTCAATAAACAAAAAGATTTAGCAAAACTGATCCCAACTTGCCTTAGGGCAAGTCCTTGGCTGGTGCTGAGTTTTCGTTGGCCCCATTAGACATCTGGAGGGCAAATGCTCTCCATTCAGCCTCAAAGCCACTTCACCCACAGACATTCTCTGCCAGGCTTCTTTTGGCATTGCGGTGGCTGCTCCTTATTGAGAGAGAAGCCTCATCCACCATTCAGCTTCAAGAACCTCTTACATTGCTGCGTACTGCACTTGCAGCCCTACCATGCTGTTTGTACTTCCCTCCCTTGTTGTTTTATCCTGGTGATGTGACAACAGCAGGGGTGTGACGAGATCAAGATGGTGGCACCAAAGACAGACAAATTCTACAAGCAAGCAGGTGATGTGGATTTCTGAAAGGATTGCTTAAACGGTTACTAAGCCACTAATACATATTTATTTCAATTTGCAAAGACACAGTCATTTAAAGGTGGTGATTCATTACTTGCATACTCCATAATGCAATATCTATAGTCAAATGAACTTAAAATTGAGTACGGGATAATTTTCACTGTTTAATTTCAATCCATATGAAGGCACTCTACTTAGAGGTTTTGAACCTCTCTACTAAAAGCTCTTCAAATAGATGATTTAAGTATATTTTATATGCTATATATGAAATAGTAAAATAGCAGCAGAAAAACTATATGAAACTATACATGTCATTATATAATGTAAAAATATATACACATATATTTATATGTATGTGTATACATAGACACATTATATATGCATATGTATGTATATAGTCTTCCAAACTATTCTTAAGGTAACTTTAAATCACAGTAATATTTTACAACAGAAAATTCTTACCTCAGCCAGAAAAATAACTAAGCACCAAATTAGCACAAAGACTAAGTTCTTGTGGATAGTAACATATCGAAGGTATGTGTTCCATGTAGTCACCGGTGGTATGCTCTCAACATCATCAAAAAAGTACTCCTAATAAAAAGAGTCATGGTTACAACAAGGAGACAACACAATTTCACACCACCATTGTGGTTTTATTTTGAATGACCGTGCGGACATAAAGGAACACTGGTATTTGAAGCTAAAGGAGTTTCAACAAATATGAACCATCATGAATGGCATGTGTGATGTCACTCTATAGCCAGTATAATGTCCACCAGAACAACACAGCTTTTTAAAAAATAAGAAATTCTGTAATTTTTAACAATTCTGGAAGTAAATTACTGATGATACAACTGTATTGATTTTGGACAATTTTTTACCATGTTTATGTTTAACAGCATCACACCTTTTATGAAATAAATAGTACCATCAAACTGAAGTTTCCTATTTCTTCAGGGGTCCGTGGACAAATACCATTTGGAATTTCGCTGGCTACAGAGGTCTGCCAATAGACATGAAAGCCAGCTGATGTTTGCATGTTCCTCAGGAGCTGGGATTATCTCTTTCCCGACATGACTTAACTTAAATAATTCTAATCTTCAGTATATTTCCCTGGAAGTCTGTATATGTCCTTCGGTAGAAGCATTTCCAAAATTTGAAAAAGAGCAAGCCCAGATATTCCCAAGGGGAAACACACTTTTGTTTCTTAGAAGTCAACAAAATTCATATAAGAAGCCCCAGAAACTCAAAGAAGAGGTTCTATGAAATTGGAATATAGCACGCTAACTCGATGTAAAGATTTTTGGAAGTAATAAACCTGGACTTAAATCTGAACTCCACCATTGACTTCCTAGGAGCTGCCTGAATTTAGGCAGCTGGACTTCTCTAAACTTTAGGCTTTTTAATCTGTAAATGCGGATAAGGATACATACCTACTGGGGTAGTGGTGGGGACTAAATATACGCTGCCTGGCACTAGAGGTGATCAGTAAATACTATTACCAGTTAAAGAGAAATTTCCAGTTTGAGAAATTCATTCAGATTGATATTAAAACCATACAGATAAACCATCCCTTAGGAAACCTTTGTAAAATTATAGAAATACTGAAAGTATGCATTTTAGAGATCACCTGTTCTGTTCTCTTATTTTACAGAGGAGGAAATTTGGGTCCAAAGATGTCAAATGACTTGTGCCTTGCCAAAGCTCATACTACTCTTAAATGATCTATGCTATTAAACATGTCAATTCATTACAACGCTGCCCAATGCATGCAAGGCACTTGAGGAATTTTTCTAGCAAAAAAACAAAACACAATAAATGAAAACCATCCTCTTTTATGTTGCCTCTATTTAAGAATAAAAGCATTTTATTCTTTAAAACTTAATATAAAAGACTTTCTATCTGAAGGTTGGCACTAGTATACATTGAGTTCCATATACCTTGTCTAAGAGAAACCTGTCCAAAGCGCCACCTTATAAAGCAAACTTGAAAGATAAAAAGAAGCCCACACAAATTCAGGTAAGACTGATGTATAAACCAGAATATGAGTTAGTCCTGTCGAGAGACTAGTTGCTTATACGCCTTACATAGGCTATCTCCATACCAAATACTTCTTGGTCTCTAAATAATTGAAGCTGTTATTTGTTTACACATTTACTTATACTCCACTTCTATCCACAGAGGGTTTAAGGTGGTAACAAACCAGATTTATAATAATTTACCATTTTTCTAATTTATAATAATGATTATTACTGGCCCACTCAAGGACCCAACACTGGCCCTTCCCATTTTACGGGAAGAGATATATGTCCATTACCAAAGGAAATAGTTTATTCTTGTGCATTTTGACGTTGCTTACATAATTTATGGATTCTGGACTCTCTGAATCTTAAAATAATCCTCATCTTCAGCCTATAATTTGCATAAGTTCTATATCATACTATATACTGCATTTCACTCAGTTGCACTCTGTGACAAATACAAAACCACTGATCATTTATACATACCTTTAAGTCTTCTTCGTTAATTTCTTCACTTATTTCCAAGCCACTATCTTGAGATAACCGTCTTGAATATATATCCATTTCAGTTAAGTTTGCCTGAGGGGCCAGAGACATTTTTCGTGTGGATGTGGCTGTCCTTCGGTGAATGCTTTGACCTTGGCTCCCTGGGGAGCTCGTCATCAGATTCAGAACAGACTGCCTTCGTTGTCTCTGAAACGAGGGGCCACTGTTGATCATGTTGCTTATAGGCAGGATGGCCTCTCCTTGCTCACTACCAGCAACTAAGGACAGCCTTCTCTCTACGGGTTCATTGAAATCTTCTTCAATGCCATTCATTTGTAATGGTGTCTTCTGTACAATTGAAAATTTTCTGATAGAGTTGATTGGGTTAAGAATAGAGTTCTTCCTTTTTTCACCAAACTCTCCAGTCTGCTTAAAAGATTGCTTTTTTGTTTCATTCCAGGAAACAGCCGCATCTCCTTCTAACGAGAAACGCCGTAAAGTCTCAGTTATGATTGAATTTCTTCTTTCTGCACTAAACTGGTCAAAAGAATCATATCCCATGAGCTCTGAGCTGAAGTCGGGCCGTAGACTTTGTAATTCAGAAAATGTCCCATAAAAATAGCAGCTACCTTCATGTAAAATTAATATTTTGTCAGCTTTCTTTAAATGTTCCATTTTAGAAGTGACCAAAATCCTAGTTTTGTTAGCCATCAATTTACAGACACAGCTTTAAGAATATAAAAAGATATAAATAAGATATCAATTATATAAACACTTTATTACAACAATGTATTGCGTTTATCATCTTATTAATGCATTCTTATGTAAAACGTCTATCATGCAATGTCATTATTATACTTAAAATAATTCTAAATAATAGCAATTAATTTGATGCCTCTTGAATTATTATAGCATGAAATATATTACTGATTAGAGTATGCTATATCATAAAGTTGAGTATTAACAGATCTAGAGCAAAATTAAATATCTGATACTAAATAAATGTTGGTTTGAGCAAATTGGTTACCCTCTGGGCCCTGGTTCATCTAGACAATGAAAGAATTATTAGATAAACTTTAAAGATCCCTGAGGGGAAGCTTTCTCCTTCTTTACATTTTCTATTAATTTCCTTTTACATTTTAAGTTGGCCACAAATTTAGTTCTCAAGAGCTTATATTAAAACTAATCTGATTTGTTAAAAAGAAATAAATAAACCTGAGAATTAAATAATAAATTTGATGCTCCTCTAACTAAACTTTCTTTTAGTTTAAAAGTAAATCCTGACTAGAACCACCTAAGGAGACCAATTTCTTTTAGACATTAAGACATATATTGTATAGAAAGAGGCATCATTCTAGGGCCACCTGGGTGGCTCAGTCGGTTAAGCATTTGCCTTCAGATCAGGTCATGATCTCGGGGTCCTGGAATCTAGCCCTGTGTTAGGCTCTCTGCTCAGTGAGAAGTCTGCCTCTCCCTCTGCCCCTCTGCTCCCTGCTCAGTGAGGCATCTCCCTCTCCTTCTGCCCCGCCCCCACACCCTTGTTCTAGCTCTGTGTTTCAAATAAACAAAATGTTGAAAGAAAGAAGAAAGAAAGAAAGAAAGAAAGAAAGAAAGAAAGAAAGAAAGAAAGAAAGAAAGAAAGAAAAGGAAGGAAGGGAGAAAGGCATCATTCTAGATTATACTTTAACATTCTAGATTATACTCTAACATACTTTAACATACTAGCTTACAAAGTTTATATTAGTAAAGTTACTTATCACACTCAGGATTGTAAAAATCTTAGGTACTACATATAAATTTTAGGAAAGATGCTTCTAGGGGGAATGCAACCATTTTATACACACACACACCTCCACATCCTTATTGCTTAAAATCTTTATTTTAGAAGAGTATTATAATAATTCTCCCAATAAACTATATAGTTCATGAAATCATTTTGAAACTGAAATCAAGTCATATAAAAAAAATGCTCCTCTTAGGAATTTTATATGCATTGAGCCCTAGTGGGAGCTCACAGGAAATGTAATCCCTAGTTTTGTGTGACTAAGAAGGAAGTTCTGTAGGAGATATCAAGGTAGATGAATAGTCCGAGCAGTCAACTGCACTAGAACAGTCAGCTTGTGGAACGCCTGGGTGCCTCAGTCCGTAAAGCGTCAGCCTTCAGCTCAGATCATGATCCCAGGGTTCTGGGATCGAGTCCAGCATTGGGCTCACTGCTCAGTGGGGAGTCTGCTTCTCCCTCTCCCTCTGTCTCTCCTCTGGCTTGTCCCCGCCCCCACCTCTCAAATAAACAAAGAAAATCTTTAAAAAAAAAAATTCAGCTTGCTTAGTTTCTTAAGAAATATCCTATCTAAGGAGAAGATAGAATTAAATACTAACACAGAAAAGTAAAAACATAAAGTACAATAATCAATTTGAATAATATATGCCACAAGGTAAGAATACTGAAAAAACTACACAGATAGTGACTGTTATAACAATAGCAATGGAAGAAATTGGTTTACCATGAGGTGGTCAGAAAAGGTTTTAACAAAGTGATCTTGAATTTTGACTGTGAAGGGACGATCAGATTGGAGTGAGTGCTACGTCTCTTTCTGCCACAATGAGTCACAATGGTGGCAATAATTCTCAAGGGTAAACTGCAGTCTCTGATGGTATAGTTGCTCTTCCTTGTCTTTTAGCATGAGCATTATAAATTATTCAAAGAACATACCTTTCAAATATTTCTTTTTCTGTTAAAACATCCAGATATCCAAAAGGAGAGTCTAATAGGTATAAATCAGCATCTTTATATACTGCTCTAAAAAGAAAATGGACATTAAATTAGATTTTTAAAATATTTCCTGTCATTTAGTGTAAATAATTCTAAATGAGAATCAAAAGTGTAAGTCATAAATAACTTTTGTGGTTTTCACAATATCCCAAGAACGACTGAAGTGGCTTTGTTAAAAGTAAGTGGCATAAACTAGAAGAAATTAAACGGAATCACACCATACCACACAATTTAAAATACTACCTTGAAAAAAGGAAATTTTTAAATAATAGTATCTGTTTAGAGCCAAGCACCATGCTATGTGCTAAGAATACAATAGTAAAAATTACATAGTCCCTGCCCTCAAAGATCTTGCATGTTGGTGGGAAAGCAAAGAAGAAAACAGACTTTTTCAATGCTGTAAAATGTCAGAGACCACAACTAAATAGCAACACTACATAAGAAAAACGTTTTAATGTTCTTTGGTGTTAACCGCTACCAACAAATTGTTGTGGCTGTAATACTACTTTTTTATTCCACAGAGTTTCAGTCTCTGTACCATATTTACAAGAATTCCAAACAAGTGAAGGATCAATAATTCATAACAAAAATGTACACCCACATCAGTTTTACTTTTTAAGTCAAAAAAAAATTTTATGAGGAAGTAAAATCTTCATCAAATTGATCTTAGCACAGTAATAAGATGAGGAATAGTCCAATATTAATGGAAATAAGATTAAATCTTCATAACATTTAAATTTTTCAGGTGTGGTTGTTAGTGACACTACCACTACCCCTGTCCCACACATAGGATTCAGTGTTTATGTATAATTCTTGGTACTTTCTGTAACAACTGTATTCAATCAGTTTTTAACTAAGAGAAGTAATTTTAAAAAACATGCAATAACATGCAGTAACATGCAATAGCTAGATAAAAGACCCCTATCAAAATGGACCCTCAAGGTCTTTCCTTCCCACTACTCAGTTCTTACTTCTCTCTCTCCTTCACATCTATGACCACAGTTTCTCAAGAAACGGAAATAATACTTTCAGCATCCAAAACTGGACAACGTATGACACATTCTGATCAGAATAAGAATAGGGGCGCCTGGGTGGCACAGCAGTTAAGCGTCTGCCTTCGGCTCAGGGCGTGATCCCGGCGTTATGGGATTGAGCCCCACTTCAGGCTCCTCCGCTATGAGCCTGCTTCTTCCTCTCCCACTCTCCCTGCTTGTGTTCCCTCTCTCACTGGCTGACTCTATCTCTGTCGAATAAATAAATAAAATCTTTAAAAAAAAATAAATAATTACTTTAAGTAGTACCTCAAATTGTGTGCACCTCATAATAAAACCAAATTTCAAACTTTTATAAATACAAACTCAATTCTGTGATAAATGCCTAACAGCCACAGAGCATACCTTAAATTTGAAATGGAATGCTTAAGATAAATCTTACTTTGGCTCATAGATTAATCAATTTCTAACTATTTGAAGCCATTATCTTGTTTGTGAATTATCCATAGCTAGCCATTTATGACTTCACAAGTAATCCCAAAATCAAGTCATGGCTTAATGTCAACAGTCAAGAGGACCTGGCTCAAATGGTGACTCTACGATTTCCTGGTATAGTTTTTGGCAAGTGAAGCTCTAACAGCCTCAATTATCTGACAATCTCTTCCACAGAGTGGGGAGAACAATTCTTTCTTTGCAGGGGAATATGAGGATTAAGTAAAATTACGCACACACACATACACACACCCACACAGTCCACCTAGAATAATACCAAGCAATTGCAGGCGCTAAGTTATTTTGCTGTTCCAGCCACAGTAAACTAAGAGAAAGGAGCCAACATAACAATGTCAACGTGATTTCTTGTTAACAACCTTTGCAACACAGTGAGAAGAATTCCATTCAAATAAAACTGTTGGAATATTTGACTTCTCATATTACCAATAGTTTTTTAAACTGAAAGTTACAGTTTAACCACAAAGTTTTCTTCTTGACACAAATTAACTTTACGTACTTATCTTTGACAGCTCAAAATGCTTAGACTAAGAATGTCTCTACCAAGGACTTCACTGTCCCCCACAATGTTAGATGTGCTTGTCCTACTTATTTTTCCTTAAAGATTACAGACTTGAAGCCAAGTGACATCATTTGAGTTACTGTTTTTGTTATCACAATTACTAATTACGTTGAAAATTTGAAAATGTATGTTTATGTAAACCAAGAAGTAGAAACAGAAGCTTAAAGCAGATGGGGGGGGGCGGTAAGTGAGGGGCCCTGTGATAGATTTAACAAAAACACTTTTTTCCTTGTGTTATGCAGAATCCCGGAGTTTTCTACTTGCACTAAATCTTAACACCATTAGCCAAACAAATATACAGATACTAAAATAAGAGCATGCAATTTGAAAAATCCATCACCTTTATCAAAGATGAATACTAAATCATTATCTACAGTTCTTAAGGATGATTCTTGACCTGCTAATCATAAAACCCCAGGCGTTTTTCAATTTCAGGAACAGAATATAAAAAAATAGAGAAATATCTATGATTTTTACATGCATGATATTTACAACAAATGCTCGCTGAACCAATAATCGGATATTCACCTTGCTAAGGAAATTCTTGCTCGCTGCCCTCCACTCAGTGTGATTCCACCTTCTCCAAGAACAATATTGTCCTTCTCTGCAAACTTGGAAATGTCCTATTATCAAAAACAGGAAGTTAGAGAGGACTTGTTAGTATGTTGCTGAACTTGAAAGGTACATTTTCCTTCTAATGTATTCATATATCAGACTGTTGCTCTAAACACAGCCAAAATTTAAAACACCACACCTCAATTATTTCAAATCCACTTCAATTGGGCCGAACATGGCTGAAATTTTAGAAATAAAATTTTCTTTAATTTTTAGAATGTCCTTCATGACCATGAAATAGAAATTGGAAAAATCAAAAGGTAAACTAAATGTACCTGTATGGGTATGTAAACATGTTTGTATCATCCACAGGTTCATTACACCAACTCAAGTTTGTGCTAAAATGCTAAAATGCCGTTACCTTCCAATTAAACTCACTCTCTTAAAAGGAAATTTCCAAACATGAATAAACCTCCTAACAAGAAAAACTAAAAGAATACTATTTACATCACCTACAGTACCTAAGCATATTGAGTGGGTGACCAATGATACAGGCAATTCCTTTCCAAACTTCTCTCACCCGCCTACCACAGTCTTCTTCCCCATCCCTCCTCAGCACCTCAATCCTAATAAGTCCTCTGTCACCTACTCTGCTTCTCCTGTCACCACCGTCCACATGCGTCATAACATCCTTACTTCCAGTTAGTGAACTTCTCTGTGCAACACCCATGCCAGGCATTGTAAAACAAGATTAGAATTAATAAGATTAGTTGCCCAAAGAGCCGAGGGTCCATTTCTGGGTTCTCTATTCTGTTCCATTGGTCGATGTGTCTGTTTTTGTGCCAGTACCATGCTGTCTTTGTGATCACAGCTTTGTAGTACAGCTCGAAATCCGGCATTGTGATGCCCCCAGCTTTGTTTTTCCTTTTCAACAGTTCCTTGGAGATTC